>NW_015505236.1:1062673-1066496 GCF_001515645.1 Sinocyclocheilus grahami | reverse complement strand
TATATATATATATACATAGTACGTTATACACAACATATATGTTATATACACAACTTTAAACAAGTAACAAAAAAAAGAAAGAAATACTCATTTAAATGTTTAACATTTTCCTTAAATGCATTTTGAAACATTTACATTTACATTACAGAAACAGTTAATATCCTGTATAAACACAAGACCTCACTAACACGTTTGAAATTGTATTGTTAACTTAGCTCATAGAAATGAATGTGAATCACCTCATCTTCTTGGTACCCCGACTCATCCTCCAAAGCCTGGTCCTCTAAAGCTTTCATTCTATGGATTTGTTTAAAAAAAAAGTTTACACAATAAAATACATTGTTTTGGGGGGCAAATAACCGTTCATTACAGTCTGTAAGTATCTAGATAAATCTTTATATTTGGCTTAATTTTTAATCAGCTGCCTGTTAACTATGTTAGCTGTCTGTTTGGAATTGATCTTAATTCTCGTTGTAGCTGTTACATTAACAGTTAATAGTAATATACAGTAATAAAGTGTCATGTTCCTCGTAAAAGTGCAAAATAACTGCTTTTATAAAAATGAATGAATATAAACGAAATTTTTACCTCACGTTAATCCCTCAAAGAAAGCTAACAGAAACCAGTGGCTCAAATCAGTGATATATCTCGCGCGGAGTGAAACTTTAGCGCGCGCATCTGTCCCGCCTCTGAAAGTCAAACGGCATGATGACCGTCACGCACAGTAAGTTTAAGTTTTTTTTAATAGTTGTGATTTTTAAACGTTAATAAACATATGTCTAGGTGGTTTTGTTGATCTCTTTCTCTGGGAAAAAATAAATAAATATATATATATATATATAATTTTTCACTCTTTATTATATTGCAGCCATTTGCTAAAATCATTTAAGTTAATTTTTTTTCCTCAATGTACACACAGCACCCCATATTGACAGAAAAACACAGAATTGTTGACATTTTTGCAGATTTATTAAAAAAGAAAAACTGAAATATCACATGGTCCTAAGTATTCAGACCCTTTGCTCAGTATTTAGTAGAAGCACCCTTTTGATCTAATACAGCCATGAGTCTTTTTGGGAAAGATGCAACAAGGGTCTCCACTGTACACACAACTATACAGGGTAACGACTTCTTGATGTTGACCAAGCACAGCATCTTCTCACATCATTCTCCAGTTCCTGTTCCCTCTCTCTTTCCCCTTCTTCTTCTACAACTCATGGATGCTACAATATATACATCATCACAGCTTCCCAGGAGCAGGTGGCATCATTCCAGGCATTCCTCCAGACATGCCAGCATTTGGACCCAACAAAATCTATTAAAAGCAGCAAAATGACAAAGGGGATTCATATTTCAATAAAAAAAGTACACATAAAACACATGCTTTTAAATATGGTAAACCACAACATCCCAAACTTACATTTAAAGCAAAAAAGCAGTTGAAAATAAGACAAAAAATACAGGCACAAGACAGTGTAGGAAAGAATTACAAATCCCGTGAAGCATTGCAAATAATACATACACAAATTAAAAGCAATGGGTAAAAAATGAAATTATTCAAAGATGTTACACAGGGAGACTGACCCTGCTACAGTCATTCACAGTGCTTTATGGCAGTGTGCAGCTCTTTTGGCATTTGCTTTTCATGATTCTCTAATTGGTGGAGATTTCTATGCATGAATCCTGGGTAATGTAGTTTTCCATCCGCAATCCCATTTAAATAATAATAAATTAAAATTCCTCTGATTAACAACCTCGTAGCTCAAAGTTAGTTTAAAGATTTATAAGTTACAGTGAAAAAAAACCAACAAAAAAACAAGTTCCTTATGGAGAAAATAACTAGGATTTTTACTTCCGGAACCCAACTGTTGAAGTCTATAGCTTTAAATATGACTCATCCAATCTGAATTTAGTGTCAGAACAATATATTTCATTATATCATCAGTACTGTTTTGAGTTTTGTTTCAAACACATTTGTTACATAATGAGATGCTGTTTTTGCAGTGATTCTTTAGTTTGTATCTTTTGATATAAAATTACTCATACTGTTATACAAGATTCTCATCATACAGCTCACCTCTATTTAGTTGAGTATCATATTGCAAGGAAAGTGTTTATATTTATGCAGGATGTTTTTGGTGCTACTTACCTGTCTCTGCTGTTGTAGTTGTTGCTGTTCCAGCTGTAACCTCTCAGTCTCAAAGACAACCGGCAGAACCAGAATCATAAAGGAAGTAGTACCGACCCATAGAGCAGAGCGGGAGAAACTACAAGAAAGCATAGTATGAACAAATTATACTAAAATGTCCAGATTATAAAGAAAAGTACTGTTTTGAGTGGAAGATACAACTGCCAGTACCTCACCTGTAAAGTTTTTTGCCTACAGATAGTGAACACTGTGCAGAAACTTCAGCTGCTGATCGCAGTGATTCTGGAAACATCTCTGTGAGACCCCACAACCTCTCCAACAGTGTTTCATCCAACTGGGAGTGAAGGAAAAAGTAGGAACCATGTCAGAAAATTAACACCACCAATCATGGGACAAAAGAAACTGCCTGGCTTACTCGGGACTCAATGGAAAACCTCATTCCTCATGTGCAGGTATGCAGGTACACTGCATTTGACAGTATTAACTGTGCAATATTAAAATATGATATACTATGTGTATGTGAAAAATTAAGATTGATATTAAAGGGCAAACACTAATTATTGCAAGAAATAATAGTAAATTATAGTAAAATAATAGTAAAGTACAACCAGACACAGGAACAGTTTCTTTCCTCAGGCAATCCATCTCATGAACACTTAACAATAATCGTGGAACACACAACACTAGTATACATTATTTATTTAACACACATACTTATTTACATTTCAAATTTGCACATATCATACCTGTACATACAAAGTTGTCTACATTATATATCGTCTATTTTGTCATTATTCTTTTTATTATCTGTGTCCTGTCTTGTCATTCTGTTGCACTGTGGAGCTTCTGTCACTAAAACAAACTCCTCGTATGTGTAAACAAACCTGGCAATAAAGCTCATTCTGATTCTGATTCTAAATTAAAATGATTTATTTAAATAAATTGATCATTATTTAGTAGAAATAATTATTCAAGTGACACTTGCGCACAACAAATCCCTGAATAAAATAAATGAAATAAAAACGTGAGACAAATACACAAACATCTTAAAAAGTAGGCTTTTCATTTTATGCCAGGTTTGACCAGCTAAATAGCTAACATTGGCTATAAAAGCACCAAACAAGCTAATAGCTTTAGTCTTTTTCCTTACAGTTTCCTTTATCTTCACAATTTCATAAGGTCAAGCAAAACTGCAGAAGCAATCAAGTACCTCTTCATCCTCATCATCACCCTCGATCTCGTCTTCGGGGGGTCGTGTCTCCCCACGGCCAGAGTCTGGAGAGAGCTCCTGGATAGCAGCCATTTAAAATACGACGCTAGTCACTTTTACCAATAACGTTATATTATAACTGTGAAAGGACCTCAGGGATGTTTTACAGCTTCACAACCACTTAGAACCACAGAGCACGCATTGAAACCTGAGGTCACTTTGGTTACATGTGAGGCGGATTTACTTCCCCGGTTCCTTGAAAGGAAGCACAAAGACATATTAGGACACCTATCGACAGGGAGGTCTTACTGCAGCTCATGATTGCGTGCTAGTGGGCGATGAAATAGTGGAATTTGCTGCTATTATTACCATGAAGTGGAGGAGGAACTCCAATTACGTACATATTCACGTCACTTCATACCAAAAGAGAGAGAGAGAGAGAGAGAGAGAGAGAGAGAGAGAGA
>NW_015505236.1:1028773-1062391 GCF_001515645.1 Sinocyclocheilus grahami | reverse complement strand
AGAGAGAGAGAGAGAGAGAATACGGCCACTGTGGGAGTTTCAGACATTGTTTATTTTATTATCATTATTTATTTATTGCCTAGTACGTTTTAGCATGAATACGTCGAACAAGCTCCATGTCTTTTCTTAAAAGGTTTCAAGTTAGTGAAAGCATGTGTTTGATTTCTGGTCACAGTTGTTACTGATGGGAAGCTATCTGTAGTTCAATTTTGCTATCAGGCAATTTTGTGGGGGAAATAAATAAACTTTTTTTTTTTTTTATTGTGTTTCATTTAGTTTAAGAGTTATTTATTCAGTTACTTATTGAATTGATACTTAATAGTTGTAATAAGGGTCTGTGTTTCCCCAGTGATCACAAATATGCTCAAATACATCTTTGTTTATTTTGATCGCAATATATACGAGAAAGTGTGGTCTTAATAGCCTTAAAATATTTAATGTTTAAAAAGTATGAGTTGTACTTTACGCATGCTTTCTTTTATGGAGCTTAGAGACATAATCTTTTCGTGAAATTAAATGTTTTTAAACACTATATTGAAAATGTTTAATTTACTAATTCAAAAACATAACACATACACAATTAAATATTGGGTGGATACAGGGTGGAACACTGGCTAATGTGGGACACCTAAGCTTCAGTGCATTTATCTCTTCTGTTACCACATTAAATTGGTGTTGAATTCAAGCAGGGTGTCAAGTTATTGAAATCACTTGACTTTCTGGAAGGTATGTCATAAATGCGGCCATGAAAATCATCAAAGAGGAAGCACCTCTTGTGAAGTTCGCACAAAGTTCAGTGACATGTGACTTAGACGAAATTAATGTTACATTACAATTTGCTTAACACATGCTTTTGAAAATACATGTTCCATATTCTTACCATGTGCAGAGTATAGAAGTTTAATATCATTTTTAAGACATCCCATGTTCCAAAGTTTTAAAATAGCTTATGAAATTATTTTGCTATCTTTATTAAGTTAAATTTTTCACTGCATTACATGGTTATTATCAGTGTTGGGGGTAACTCATTACAAGTAATGCGAGTTACGTAATCAGATTACTTTTTTCAAGTAACTAGTAAAGTAACGCATTACTTTTTTAATTTACAAGAAAATTTCTGAGTTACTTTTTCAAAAAAGTAATGCCAGTTACGTTTTCCCATTTATTGACTGACAGCTCTCCTGTCCCCATATTGGGAGAAATCGGGAGTACAGAGGCGTTGTGTGCACTGTGTGAACATGATGTTACTGTAGTTCTAGACTCAATGTGAATGTGCGTCAATTCATCCCACTCACAAAAAACAGATTTAGTATTCATCAAAATGAATTAAAACAGTGAAATGCAAACTCAGAATATGATGCAAACCTGCAATAATTAAATATGTTAAATAACACAAATGTATCTAATCCCATTTTATTAACTGATGTCTTTGCAGCTGACCTTTGATGATCCAGTTCAACCATACTAATAAGCAAAAATGACTTTAGATAAACTAACAATTGTGCTTTGTTTTTTTTATTGCTGAAGAGTGTTTCTTCTCCTGCGTTCTACAGTACAGACGTGGATTTACTTTTCCTTCAGCCTGAGGTTTATTCAGTACACTTTTTGGTGTGAAAGGGCTTTTATATTTGCTATAAATAGAACTTCTTATATTAAAAACAATCAAGCCCTGCTTATATTTAAAAAGTAACACAAAAGTAACATAACGCATTACTTTCCATAAAAAGTAACTAAGTAACATAATTAGTAACTTTTTTTTAGGGAGTAACGCAATATTGTAATGCATTACTTTTAAACGTAACTTTCCCCAACACTGGTTATTATTATTGTCGCTATGTTTTTACAATAAATTATTTAAAATAGTATTTGTGAATAGTATATATCCATTCCATATGTACAGTCCATATAGGCACATTTTTAGACGAACTGATGAAGACAGCAAACACACTGTAGGCCTACTAAATTAATGAACCAAATTAATGAATTAATTTGCTTTGTATAGTGTCCCTGATTTGTGCTCAAGCTGTCCCATATTAGAACATCCACAAATTCTTAAACAATAGACATCCATCTGAACACTGATTGTCATTGGATACATTTATACTGGTTATGATCATTTTTATTCATCGAAAATAAAAGGCTGTGTACATTACACCAGCCATGTAAAAAATATTCACATTAGTCTACACTTTCATCAAACTTGACAACTACGTGTTAAATACATAATAAACTCGTTTTAGACAATATCAAATCAAATGTCGATGGGATTAAATGGGTTAATAAAAAGTAAGTTTTCAAGGTTGTTGACTGATATTTTGTGTGTGTGCTGAGGTCCCGCCCTCATTCTTAAAGCCTTGAGTCATCGTGTGTGTGTTTTATGAATGAAAGGATCCGCTGATGGTGGACTGATTCCGGGGAAAAAAGGCGTTTAGCTCTCTAGTCCGTCTAAACACGGGCCGTGCTGCGATAGCGTATGTCAGTCGAAATACCGAACCAGCGGTGAAAATCGTGGACTGATCCGTATTCAGCTTCGTGTGAAACCACCAAAGAGGAGAAATCAACACCAGGCAAGATTTTCTATTTTTTCTCCTTTCGACATTTGTTTACACTAAGGAAACGGAGTGGTGTTAGCAAACCCGCTGTAACGTTACATGCTCCCAATGTTTGTGTTTTAACGTAATACCCACTTACTGATACTGTTATGGTTTAGATTTTTATATTAACCTATCATTTAGAGTCGCCTTTTATACATTTTTAATAGTATTAGTCTTCATGAGCGCGAATAGCATGTTTTTATCACGATGTCAGGTGTAGCAACAAGCTAACGCGTAATAAGGAAATAGCTGCTTAGATGTTGCCGGTTCAGACCATGGTTCAGACAGATAAAATATATATTTGTATTCAGCGTAATTGTATGTATTATATTCAGAACTACTCTAAAGGTGTAAACATGTATGTTGTTTTCGATGAGAAACGACTAGTCAGCAAAATCTCGGTTTGATTTGAACTAGTAGTATCTTACGTAATAAACGGGTTCTTAATCCTTTATTATGTTTTATTCATAATTATAAGTTGTATTTGATTTTTTTATAATTAAATTGTCGCTTTGTAAGTAACGCAGTACTTAAGGAGCATGTTAACCTCAAGACGTTTCGGGAAAAATGACAGCCCAAGACCTGTGTTGTTGTTGTTGTTGTTGTTTACTAAATAGGAGTTTTATAAACTGTTTATAAGTGAGTGGTAATATTTGTTGTGACTAAGTGACTGGGAATTTTATAAATGATGTAAAACGCGAAATGTGAAAGGAAAGTAAGGAGCTGCTGTGAAGTCAGGAATGGAGAACTTGTGCTGAATCACTGTGACTCCGTGGAAAAGCGCAGTCGGTTATTTGCGGCAGCAGCTCGCGGATGATAGGCGCACTTCCCACGCATGACGGGAAACTCATGGTCAGCAGCGTTCACTTCTTCATCTGGACTTTGACCAGTCATGATTCACTGTCAAGAAAAAAAGTGCTACTCTTTGGATACGGGAAGCCTAGATTTAGAAAAATGAAAATAAGATCGGGAGGTTTGTCTTTAAATGGTCTTACAGATTGAGTCTTCACGAGCTGACCACACAAACCACATTATATATTTATATAAGGAGAGTTCCTGTCTTCTGTCTTCCTTATTATGTGCTAAAATCCACCACCCAGCTATGACGCCATACACCTGTTCATAGTAGTCAACCGATGTCTTTTAATGCTTGATCCCCTGGTGGCCGATATTAAATTTATATTTTTGAATCTGTAAAATAAACATATACAGGCGCATCTCAATAAATTAGAATGTTGTGGAAAAGTTCATTTATTTCAGTAATTCAACTCAAATTGGGAAACTCATGTATTAAATAAATTAAATGCACACAGACTGAAGTAGTTTAAGTCTTTGGTTCTTTTAATTGTGATGATTTTGGCTCACATTTCACAAAAACCCACCAATTCATCTCAACAAATTAGAATATGGTGACATGCCAATCAGCTAATCAACTCAAAACACCTGCAAAGGTTTCCTGAGCCTTCAAAATGGTCTCTCAGTTTGGTTCACTAGGCTACACAATCATGGGGAAGACTGCTGATCTGACAGTTGTCCAGAAGACAATCACTGAAACCCTTCACAAGGAGGGTAAGCCACAAACATTCATTGACAAAGAAGCTGGCTTGAGATGCACCTGTATACTTCAGATGGCAATCGATTCTGTAATACTATAGAATTTTTCAGAAATAAAGAAATAAAAAAAAAATCTATGCTGATGATTAAAAATGGCAACTATATGCAGATATATGAGCCGATATCATCAACACAGCACATCTCGCATAGCATATATCGTTATTTCTGTTGTATAACATCATGCTGTTATTATGTCAGGGTTCTATGCCTTCTAGTGCAAGGTGTCACTTGGCAAAACATTTTTATTAAAATGTTGAGTCCATAATATTTTTATTATGCTTTGACTATTTAATAAAAGCAAGGCACTCAAAATTTTGCAGTATTGTGAATATAGTTATTTCGCTGAGTCAAGCAGCATAACAACGGCCTTTAGCTTTGACCATATTCACAATATAGTGTGACTTTATTCCATTTTCACTTAATCGGTTTATTTGACATTTACAGGTTTCAGGGATACATAAATACAGACAATGACTTCAGACGGCAGAGCCAGTAAAGCCCTGAAGGTAAAGACCATTTTACAGAAAACACTTGAGAATTTTTTTCACATTCTGTAAATTGCAATTTTTACAAAAATATACTGTAAAAAATGCTGGAGTTAAACCTGTTAATTGGCTAACTGTAGCCTAAGTTACCTTACCGTATACAATAAATGAGAAACAGTGAATGGGGTATAACATCACTCTATGTAATTTTACTGTAAAATACTGTCAAAATTATGGTACAGCTATTCACTTGTCAAAACTATGAATTGCCACAATTTATAGAAAAAAAGGACATTCCCAGACGGCACATTGTGACATCAACATCACAGTTGTATTTAATTATTATTTATTTTTTCTCATTTGTGTTATCAGTTATGCATTAGGGTACTTTTCTGTTATTTAGTTAGTGTTTATTGTATTATTTTAGTCTTGTGTGTTACTCTGATGGCATTTTGTCTTTGTGTATGGCCCTGTGAACTGTTTATATAAGGAGTATTGGTCAGGTTTTATGGACAGGCCACTTATGATGAACTCTGATTCATCATGTGGCTTTCTATTTTACCATCTCTGTTATTATGTTGGCTGTGTCAGCATATTTTTGTATAATAACATTATAGCATTTAAATAAGCTGAAAACTACACAGGCACCAATATTCCACCTGGTAATTCCTAAAACATTTTTACAGTAATGCAAATAATGTCCTATTATTTCAGGTGAAGAGGGAATGCGGGGAGAACGTCCCAGTGCTGAGCGACAGTGAGCTCATGTCGCTGTCGGTGCGCGAGCTCAACACGCACTTGCGCGGTTTGTCACGCGAGGAAGTGCAGAAGCTGAAGCAGAGGCGACGCACGTTGAAAAACCGCGGCTACGCGGCGAGCTGCCGGGTGAAGCGCGTGTCCCAGCGCGAGGCCCTGGAGCAGCAGAAGAAGGAGCTGCAGCGGGAGGTGGAGCGGCTGGGGTCTGAGAACGCAGGCATGCGGCGGGAGCTGGAAGGGCTGGGTGCCCGTCTCGCTGCCCTGCAGCGCTTTGCCAGAGGTCTGGAATCCGGAGGAGGCAGTCTGCTGGCCACCACACCCCGTCTGAACACAGCCTCCGTCATTACCATAGTGAAGACACCGCAGCAGGTGCACACCCCTAGAGAGCAAGGAGCATCCTAGGGCTCCACATGGATACGCAGACACACATAGGTACACAGTATGATCGCACAGACAGACAGACCGACCACGTATACTCACATATACAGGAAGAAAAACAAGTTCCAGTTGGGAATTACAGTTTCACTTACATATATAAACACACACAGACTGTATATACAGTCTTATAAATGTCCAAGAATAATCTCAGTACTGTTGTTGTGGCCTCGAATATCATGACAAGTGTATAAGTCTGCACTTATAAAGCTGTTGCTAATGATAGCGTTATTGCTATTTATGCCCATTACTGTGCTTTCTGGATGGTGATATATGTTTAAAAAAAACTTGTCTTCATGCGGGACCAGCGACATTTCAGAAGCTGGTTAGTTTTGCTGGATTATCTCCATGGTATTACCGAGTCATGGGACAAGAGAACGTGCTGATCTATGGATACATACCATTTATATATTTTAATGTTTGTATAAAAGACAAATGTTCAACAACAGACATGAAAGCTATTTTATTTGTGTTCGAAACAAGATGTTTGAAGGTAATTTGTGCTGTGATTGGTCTAAATACTACTTCTGATCGACTAGTTTGGGGTCATTGTTTGAATTATTGTGTGTTTTTTGTAATGTTTACTTGTTGTAATGAGTTAGTCGTTTAGTAATTGTAAAGTATACAGCCTTATTACTTGTAATATGATTCAGTATGTGTGAGGGTCATATTTGTACTAATATTAGAGCGACTTGTTTGTAGTGGTATTTTTGTATTTAAAACCAAGACCATATATATTATTTGCTATTTATGATTAAAAAAACGTATCTGAATATTTTGGACAGCTGGAATATTAAAAAAAAAATACAATTCGAGGGGGAAAAAAAAGTGAGGAAGGGGAATCTGAGGAAGATGTGAAAATAGAGGACGAAGGGGAAGAGTGCAGCCAGAAGAAGTGAGCACTTGCGGCTCACACAGGAGGGAAAACAGGAGGATAAGAAAGTGACAGAAGAAAAGCGAAAGACAAAAATGATATCACATGTACGTCACATCAACCCGTGGTCGTCAGGATGACTTCCGACTACAAGCCGGGTTTACTCCAGTAAACGGAGTGATACTGTATGATCAGGTAACGATCGGCCATGTTAAACGTGGATATCTCTGGTGATTTTTTTTATTGTGTAGTTAGCAATGTCGTCATCAGTACTGAGAATCTAACCTGGTAATATCATGCCCATGATATCTGTGCTTCAGTACAATGTGACGAATGTTTTGTAAGAGGAGAGAGCTCAAAAAAACAACAACCGATGTTTGTATTTATTATCTGTATTTTTCTATGGTAAATTCATTGTCTATTTTATATCATTTAATTGAAATAAATGTTGTATATATTGTATACAGAAATATGTGTATTCACTGAGTAAAAAAACACTATTGCACAAACATATACAGACACAATTATTTATTGTTTTCTAGGCCAGAGCATCAAGGGAAAAAATAGAAGCTAAATCTTTGACATAGTAATACATAATGCTCGGTTCAAAATAACATGACAGTACAAAGAACGTCTTAGTGTAACTTCAAAATGTTTCCACAAAATATATATATATATATATATTTTAAACGTAACAGCACTTCCTATGTTACTTTAAACCACTCTCTGAATAACAACGGACAGAAATAGCTTGCCAAAATGTTCTAGAATATTCGGAGTTATCCTATATATACAAAACTGCTTAGTGCAAGTTACAACAACGTCTATATTATTAAAAGAAATCCTCCCCTTATAAAGAATACACTGCAAAAACACTAACATAACAACTATAAGCAGGTACCATATATACTCGTACTTGGTTCCAGCTGCTTTGTGTTTATACTGGCCTCTATTGTACCAATAAAAGCATAGGACAGTTAATAAGTAACTCCAAAGATGCTATCTAACCAACCGCAAGCTTCAAGCTTGGTCATCAAGGGCCTAGTGCTATCTAAAGAGGTAAAGCGCAAATGGCAGATGCTTCTGAAGAATGGGAGAGACTTTGGTGTGGCTCTCAAGGGATCGGTGATAACAGGCGTGTCCCATAAAGATAAAGGGTGCGAACTGAGATATGCCTCCCTCTAGTGGGATATCTAGAACCAATACAGTACCCAGTAAAAGGATAGCTCACCAAAACTGAAAATTGTGTCATTTACTCACCCTCATGTTTGTTCAAACCTGTATGATTTACTTTCAGTAGAAAACTAAAGAAGGTATTCTGAAGTATGCCTTTGTGTTTCTTTTTGTCCATAATATGAAAAGTTCAATGTTGATGTTAATTTCATTTGAGTGTCTGTGTTTAGCAGAAGAAACAAAAGTTTTAGAATGACGTGAAGGTGAATAAATGATGACAGAATTGTCATTTTTGGGTGAACTGTCCCTTTTCAAATGATATAAATTTCGCATTTCCTTCAGACAACAGAATACGGATAAACTGATGGTACTTGACCGTTCTTTCTCAGTGAAAGTATAGCATACACTAAGAAGCGTAACCTATATAATCCAGACCACCTTAATCTGTAATCTAATCGTGGACCATCAACCTCTCCCCGTCCCTTGATTCATCCGTCAAAACAATAACAGCTGGTACTCTCTCTACCGTCATTGCGCTCTCTCGTTCACAGCCGTACCCGCCCTTTAAATCACTGGGGAAACTATAAACACTGTTGAAACAGAAGCAAAGGTGCACTTGAACTTGTAAATCAAAAATAGAACATTCCCACCGAACGGGGGCCTTCCAATACACTGCTCTTTAGAAATATGCTGGGATGTCCAAACACCCCCTATGTGAAACTACAAGCATAAAAAAATACATCAATCCAAACGCTGAAGTGTCAGACCATGTGGGTTTTCAAAATTTGGCTAAAAGTATAAATGAATGTATTATTTAGTTCTCTGTATAAACATCAACATCAGACAAAAGCGCATCAAGATTTCTTTTAAAGACAACTAAGCAAGTATAAGCAGCTTAAGTTTAGATTCTACTGCACTAGAACGTAACTACTTGCTTAAGATGGTCCTTTAATAACCTGTTCCTATGTTAACCTCATCATTACACTACCGCAGCAGTAAACGGTCCCTTACGGAGTACCTTTGCTCAGGACTACAGGTGAGCGAGTTAAAACTCATCATCGGAGCTAAGCAGCAGGGTTTTCTCATTGTCCCGGGCGCTCACGCAGCTGTGATTGCGGGATATGGGCGGTGCGGTGACCCCCTGCTCCAGGGTGGACTGCTGGGTGTACTGTTGGTAGGCTGGGGAGAAATTGTGGATGGCATCCTGAACCATGTCTCCAGGGTTCATGGTCTCCTTTAAGCTGCTAGAGATGCTCTTCATGGGGGCACAGTGACCTTGAGAAGAACGGAGAACTTAATTAGAGATGGATGATGGCATGAGAGAAGAGACGTTTTAGAAGATTGACTTGTCAGTTTTGGGTGAACTATCCCTTTAAGAGTCCACTGTCCCTACAGTTTCAATTAGAGAGGAGATGTGGTTTAAGATCAGGAACTGTAGCCTACCGTACTGTCCATATGTAGGAACGGGGCCTTTAGAGTGCAGCATGAAAAGGAGAAACAAAGAAAAGATGGAAAGGGGCAGAAGGGTGGATGTGGTGCATGGGATGACCAAATAAAATGAGAAATTGAAAGCAAGATGTGGAAAGATAAACAATAAAAAGCATTGAAAGAATAGATAAGAATGAATGGATTGAGGAATGAATGATTTACAGAAGAAAAGCGAAAGTCAGCCATGACTTCTGAGCCATTATTATTGTGACAAAATGTTGAGAGAATGACTGTTCTTGAAATCTCAATAAAACATGCCTCAATTAGGGAAAAATAAGTACAGCAGCAGTTTTAACAAAGTGACATCTGACGCACGTGCTCAGAGACACTTCCGGTTTTTAGTCAATGGACATTGTTGTGGACCTCCGTGAAGTTGGCACCCCTTAAAAAGAAATAATCACCAAAACTATGCCATTCGTTTCTGCTGCAAAAACCGGTCTCACCGTTTCAAATTAATGCTGCCTTGAAATTTAAGCTTAGTCAACTTGAAATATGAAGTTAGTGAAAATTTGGACCTGACTAAACTTACAATTTTAAGGCAGCACGAACACTAATTTTTATTTATTTATAAACTCTGCGCCCGCGCTAAACGGGGTGGAGAGTAAAGTTCCCGTTTTATTTAAGAAGAGGTTATGGTTACATTGTTTCTTTTAACGGCACAAACCAGCACAAACCGAGCACAAACGAACGGCACCGGTTTGGAGAGATTTGGACGGCATGGGGTGGAGAGCGACGTCACTGGCCAGAATCGTTTTTGTTATTGCTATGATGAAGGGAAAATATATTTGATGTTCATTTCAACAGCACAAACCGGCACAAATCGAGCACAAACGAATGACACCAGTTTTGTGCGATTTAGACGAACTGGGGTGGAGAGTGACGTCACAGCTCCTGAAAATATTTTGGTTATATCCAAGGAAGGAAAATAGATACAGTGTTTGTTTTAACGGCACAAATCAAACACCAACGACCTGCGCTGGTTTGGAGCGATTTGGGCAACATGGGGTGGAGAGTGACGTCACACGGTCAAAAAAATTATGTTTATTAATATCTCAAACACCAAACCAGCACAAACGTAGCACAAACGAATGGCATAGTTTTGGTGATTATTTCTTTTTATGGGGTGCCAACTTCACGGCGGTGTGTTGTGGTTGCAACAAAGTGGTTGCCAAGCAACAGACAAACGTAAACAAAGGTGTATGTTTGTAGAGTAATTTACAACAGCTTTGAACGTGGCTCAGCCAATCAGAATCAAGGACCGGAACTATCCGTTTTATCCACCTTTTTCTTGTCGTAAAAATGGGCGCGGCCATTTGTAAATTATATGGGTCTGGCTTCCGGTCTCATCTGCGTCCATTCCGTCCAGCTATTTTTAGCTGAGCAAAACAGTTCGTTTTGCTGCTTGATATTGAAAGTTGGTGTGTCTTATCATATTATTTCAATGAATTATCTGAAATTATGAACACACTGGTTTGTAGTGCAAACAGTTTTACCGTTTACTGCACGTTGTTATTCTCCTCGTTATTTACCTATAGCGGCTAATGAACCGGAAGTCTCACCCATAGGCTTACTTCCGCGTTGAAGAAAAAGGTGGATAATGCATGTTTGACAGCAACAAACTGTTAATTAATTAAATATCATTCTGCCGTTAAGTGTGTGTATTACACAATCTACATTATGCAGCGGCACCCAGCGGCAGGTGTCAGTCACTACCAAAGGTGCCACACAGCGACACACACCGCGGCAATGTCAGTGACACAGGACGCAGTCCATTGACGTGTCACAGGCCACTGAAAACTGGAAGTGTCACTGAGCATAGCGGCATGTGCCAATGGCATCTGTGCATCAGATGTCATGTCACTTTATGTTAAAACGGCCTCTCAAGAAGTAAGGGGTCAGTAAGTTTTTTTTTAACTTTTGAAATAAATACTTTTATTCAGCAAGGACGGATTAAATTAATCAAAAGATATTAAAGTATTTATAATGTTAGTTAAAATACATACATTTAAGAAAAAATTAAAATTCTACTCATCAAAAGATCCTAAGAAAAAAAAAAATCCACAAAATATTAAGCAGCAAAACACATTTTTAATTAACAAATGATCATGTGACACTGAAGACTGGAGTAATGGCGGCTGAAAATTCAGTTTTGCCATCACAGGAATAAATTACATTTTAAAATATATTAAAACAGAAAAGGGTTATTTTTAATTGTAAAAATATTTCATAATATTACTGTGTTTAACTGTAATTTTTTGATCAAATAAATGCAACCTTCTTTCCAAAACATTTTTAAAAAATCTTACCAACCCCAAACATTTAACTGTAGTGTAAACTACTCTTTTACACTGTTTTACACATATTACAGGAAAAAAAGCATGCCATTTGTTCTCGAACAAAGGAACAAAGGAGTAGAGCTCACCAAGGGAATCCAGTCTTTTGTCCATGTAGACCTTGTAGGTAAACGCATGTCGCAGGGCCAAGGCGGCAAAGAACATCTCGATGCAAATGATGAAGTTCTGGTATCCAGCTGCAACGGTTCCCTCGCCAACAGAAACCTCAGGAGAGCTGATCTGAGGAATCGCACCACATTTCTCCAAGATGGCCAGCAGCATGCCTGTAAGACCAGCGAGATCACAGGTTACTGTGTCAATATGAATGTGCATTCACAATTCCAATCCATTTCACAGAATACTCAAGAAGAAAATTAGGACTTGGTTTTATCCATAAAGAACTGCCATCACATACAGAAGCAAAAACAATAATTGGGCAACATAAAGGCCTACTGACATCAACCGAGTTATTTGAGGGCTGGAGCAGGTTTTGATAAAAATAATATGAAGACATTTTTTTGTTTTTAGAATAATGTAGACTGATAAAATGTCCACTATAAGATTCATATGACCATTTATTGTAAATGGGGTCAATTTTGATTTCATGTTGATTTTAGTATTTCTATAGCAGTAGATCTGACCTTGCCAGAAGGAGAGGAAGATGACTGATTTGACCATGAAGAACTTGAGCATGGGCCTGTAGGGGCTGAGGAGGTCTCGGGTGGCGAAGTAGAACAAGAAAAGGGCATAGAGAGACAGGCTGACGGAGATATTGTAGATGATGGTCACATACAGGTAACCACTAGCGACACTGTGGGATCAGAAACAAAATTCTGTTTTGAAATTTGAAATCTTGAGTATTAGGGAAAATAGTCACAGATCAGACATCACACGAGAAGCACATACTTGAAGTCCCCATCACGGTATTTCCCAAAGGCCTGCAGGATGACTGTAATCATGGCCATCAGGGGTTTTACCACACAGAACTGTAAAGTGGCCTGTAAAATGAATTAATAAACAAATTACTCAAAAAAAGATCTGAAGACAAAAAGATAAATAGGAACAAGGATTTCGGAAAGTGTTTAATATGCAAACCTGTTTGCAAAATCGAAGGAAGCCAATGGAGTAGGTCTTGCCCCAAAGACAACATGTTCCATATATACAGCTGGACCTGCAGCAAAACAAAAACAAGATTGCTTTCACATAAATATTTTAAGCTATTACTTAACCTAGGGTACGTTTACACCTGTAGTTCAGTTATCTTGGTTCTTTTGGCCCGAACCATAAAAGAAAATGATATATTTAATCCCGATTTACTTAGCGTTCACACTGTCATTTTTAACACCGAACCTAAAGATGCAAGACAACAGGCATAAGGATACGGTTGCAACCTGATTGGTCAATTTCATGACTTTTATTAACAAACATCCAAAACTGCTGTGTTCTGGGCTAAGTGCGCTCGTTTTATGTGTGTACATGCAAAACTTTTTTTATTTAGTTGATAACTCACAAAGAGTTTCTAAAATATGTAAAAGAGTCAAAACAGCAGCAGGAGTTTGAATGGCAGTGTTCGCACTTATTGAAATGAGCCGCACTAACAGAGCAATCGCACTAGATTTCATTTGAATCAAACCAAACCTGCCAAACACACCTGGAGTCTCATCAAACATCAATAAGAGCACTGATTTGAGGCATGCTTTAAAAAGTTCTCACACAACAGTATAAGTGGAAATGGAATATGACACTCACTCAATGGGTTTTCCTCGGATCTCAGCCATGATAGCGCTCTCACCTCCAAGATATTCATAGCACAAGCTCAAGAAGTTATAAATCACAAATGCTGCAAAAAAGATGGATTGAATTAGCACTGAAAATACATCTTTATTTTACATGAGAGATTCAAGTCTGGTGATTACTTTCGAGTTTTCTCAGAAAATAGTTTAATAGTTCAATAGTTTAATCTCATACTGTGGCACTGGCAGTCAAACACAGCAGACCTTTCGGACTAAATCCCATCATCAGTGTTTCACCAAACACCAACAAAAGACTTTTGCTAAACAATGCAGTGGTGCACGGCAAAACATCCCTTGTGATGGTCTGGCCATGCCACGAATAAAAGAATTAAAGTACCAGAATCTTTCATCCTTTGAGCACACCATGTGATTTTCTACACCAAAGCTTATAGGACGCTCACAAAAATGACATCGATTTTTAACAGTCTTGTTATTTTTACCATTCATTTTCTCCATTAGGATTTCAGAGACTTCTTCAATTAAGAGTTCTAAAGCATGAACCAAACCGACCAGATCGAAGATTAATCACAAAATAACTAACTTTAATTTGAAGTGATAAAGTACACTACCATTCAAAAGTTTGGGATCTGCAAGGTTTTTGAAATAATTCTCTTATGGTCACCAAGGTTGAATTTATTTATTTATAATTATCATTATTTTTAAAGATTTTTTATGGGCTTTTTATGCCTTTATTTGAACAAGACGGTATAGAGTAGACCGGAAAGCATTGTGTAGAGAGAGAGGGGATACGCGGTTTATGCTTTGATCTGAACGTAAACAACATATCCGCGTGATGCGGCTGACACTGAACAGCATACGTTGTTTACGTTCAGATCAAAGCACGCGCATTCGTCGTGATACTCTCCAAAATGGCGCCAGGGTGATGCGGAGGAGACGAATTGTTAAATAAAGTCCTTATTTTTGTTTTCTTTGTGCACAAAAAGTATTCTCATATTTTCGTAAAATTACGGTTGAACCACTGATGTCCTTGCTACGTTTCTGGACCTTGATCGTGGTAATTACATTGCTGTCTATGCAGGGTCAGAGAGCTCTCATAATTCATCAAAAATATCTTAAAGGGGTCATATGATGTAGCTAAAAAGAACATTATTTGGTGTAATGAAATGTGTTTATGCGGTTTAAGGTTCAAAACACATTATTTTCCACATACTGTACATTATTGTTTTTCCTCTATGCTCCGCCTTTCTGAAACGCGTTGATTTTTACAAAGCTCATCGGTCTGAAAAGCGAGGTGTGCTCTGATTGGCCAGCTATCCAATGAATACCTCAAGCGTGTGACGGAAATGTTACTCCCCTTACATATTGTGATGCCTAGTCCCAGCCGGAGCGACGAGACAAAAACATTAAAACCCATTATAAACTAGGCATTTGTTGCATCCAGTGGGGACATAATTACGGATTATAATGACTTATACTGTCTTTTTACAAGTTGCATTGCATCACGCCGCGAAAACATAAAACCATGTCTGCATTTGTGATCGGAGAAATGACAAACAACAAGCGCTACTCTACACTGCTCAAAACTCGTGTTTTAATCATCAGTGGCAAATTCTTTAAATATGAAAAACGTACTTACAGTCTGTGAGTCAGAACAGCCGGCATTGTAGTCTACTCTACCAGGATCAGGAAACAGTCCTCCATAAAATGCGCTGCACACATCTGAATATTTGGGTTGAACTGTTCTGGAACAGTGTTGTAAATACAACTTAACCACTGATTTCTAGTCGTGTCCTCTTTTGGAAGGCCAAACAAAGTAGTTTCGTTTTCACAACGAAACACAGCGTCACACGTGTTCCGAAGATGAACGAAGGTCTTACAGGTTTGGAACGACATGAGGGTGAGTAATTAATGACAGATTTTTCATTTTTGGGTGAACTATCCCTTTAAAGAAACTGTTTTCTATTTGAATATAGTTTAAAATGTATTTTATTACTGTGTACATTTATTTTAAATATAATTATATTACAACATTAAAAATGGTCAAAAATTCTGTCAATTTTGATCGGTCTGAACAAAAGTATACATTTCCTTTAAAAAAGGTCACACTTTATATTAAGTGGCCTTAACTACTATGCACTTACATCAATATACTTGTGTTCATATTGTATTGCAAAACACTTTTGCTACTATTGAGGTAAGGTTAGAGACAGGTTTGGTGGTATGGGTAAGTTTTAGGGTGGTTTAAGGTGTAAGGGATGGCTCAACAGTGTAATTACATGCAGGTATTTTTTAAAATATAAGCACAATGTAAAAACACGTATGTACACAATAAGTGCATACAATCAAATTACTCATTTAAATGCAAGTACATAGTAGTTAAAGCCACTTAATATAAAGTGGGACCAAAAAGAATAACCTAACCAGCTACTATTAGCTATATTTTTAATGTATAATAATAATTTTTTGTGGTTTTCATAATCAAGTGTGGATCAAATTCACAAAAGTACTGTTATGAAACATTCCTATGTTATAATCTTAAATCTGTATCTTTATGTAGAAAATGAATGAGATTTTTACTTTCAGAACTGTTGCACTCTATTAAATCATGCAAAACAGTATGACACTTGGTTGTGAGACTCCAGTAGATAATTTCAAAGAACTGCGCTTATGAAGCAACTGAACTGTGCCAATATTCACAGCATCCCCAGCGGGTGTTAATTTGTCCTTTTCCCTTGCTCTGTGGAACAGTGTATGTGTGACAGTGGAGACTGGAGCTCAGCTCTATACATAGCATGTGCACCCTCCAGCCACAGCTGCTCTTCACTGTTTGAGTCGAGAGACAAGGTCTGGTGAGTGTGAAGAGCTTACCAAACCCTCCCACCCTCAAAACACATGGAAGCATTAATACACCCAATTAAAAGAAATCAAAATTATCCAAACATATATCTGTGAATGAAACATTGTACCACTTGCTCTTTACAACCAAGCAAGAACTAAAATGAATTAATCATTTAAAAACCTACCGATTTGAATATTGCTATGGCACAGTACCAGTGTTATTTTAAGCATCCCTGAAATACTATTATAGTGTTGTTAAGATTTTGAATTAGATTTAATTTTTTCTATATTTTTCTGTTCTTATTTTAATTGTAGATTTTTTAGTACAGGTTTAGTAATTGTGTTGCATGGTTGACATTTTTATTAGTTTTCTATATAGTTTAGGTTCATTTCGTTTTAGTTATTTTAGTAGTTACAAAAATGAGAAATTTTGCATTGGCAACTAGCTGGAATAATATTCAGTTTAAAATGTAGTTAAAATTTACATTTATGTTTTTTTATATATTTTATTTCAGCTAAATGTTTAAGTAATGAAAATGTTTTTAGTTTTAGTCAACAATAACAACCCTGCACTGTACTAGGCTGGTGCCAAACGAGCACCTGGTTTATTAGTTTATCCATGTGCATCTGCTCCACTGATGTGCGATAAACACAGTTACTACGCAACAATCGCTTCTGGAAATCCCAGCTGACTACAGATCCAGAGAGCCTCTCAGGCCGCATAGGTGTCGTGTTTAAAGCTCCATGCGCAAAAACAGCTTAAAAAAAAGGCCTACCCTCATAGCAATCCCTGACTGTGTCGAAGTACACATAGTACTGGTCGTTGGTAAAGAAGAGAAGGCTGAGCCAGGAGTCAAAGGCGTAGATGGGTACGATGAAAAGGATGCGCACTATGTGCCTCTGCTCCTTGGGAGAGCTGTAGTAACGCAAATGCATGTAGATCTGCAAAAAAATCAAATATAAACACATTGAAATACACTGACTGAGTTTCGAATCTCAGGTCCAGCTGATTAGAGTGTTTTTTTTTACCTGGTGGCAGGTGAGTAGAAGTGCTGTCCACACAAAGAAGCCTGACACTGCCTGGGCTGTGGTTGTCATGAGGAAAATGGGCTGCTCTGGAGTGAGCAGAGGAGCTTCTGGTAACCAGGAGATGTTGGATCCAGTAGGAGCCATTGTGGCTAGTGAACCAGGAGCCATCCCGACAACTTCCTCCCCAAAATGATCGGACAATGGCACGTCACGTCTCAAAAGCTGTGGCGATAGAGATTGGATGTTAAAATCAGTGGGAATCAAACATGCTAAAGAAGGGTGTAGAAAAGTAGAAAAGTGATGTACTGGAACAATATTGAGTTTAAAAATGCCATGAAAATGAATCAGACAGGAACGAGGAGTGTACAACAATATGACGTCACCATGAATCATTTCACAGTAATATTGTGCAAGATAATGTGGGCAAGCAAAGAAATGAAACAAAAAATCAGCCAGAGATTAAAGACGCAATATAACGGAAGTAGAAACAGATCTTTTCTCGATATGGTGATGTAGCCTACATCCGAGTGAAATGGGTTATCGGAAAAAACAGTAGGGTGGGGACTTGGCTCTAACCATCATTTGTTGGTCAGAACGTGAACTTGAGGTCAACTGTAAGAAATGGAAAGCGTTTAAGTGGACAAAACAATTGTAGAAGTCTGGCATGCGTCACTAGAGAGAAGTCTATGGTTTCAATGGAAGATTGAATTATAATATTTTGATTAAAAATGACAAGGTCAACTTTTCATGAAACATAAGAATGGATGATTCGTTCACCATAAAGTCAATAATATGCATTAGGGAATAGATAGGGTGAATTTTCATTTCATGCTTTAATGAACATGAACATTTTTATCTACCAATTTCCTATAATGATTTCCAATGTATGAAGACTAGTTGCACATCTGTTTCAGAATAACCCCTAAAATGCGTAAAAATTAAAAAGTGTGGCAGTATTCAGACATGAAAAATGGTTTCACCACTATACATAAGAACTTACTGTAACCTAAAACAGGGCAAGGACAAATTAGGTTTGCAGAAAGTGGGTTTAATTTCTGTATTTACAAATGATGAAGAACAGGAAATTGTGTTTATCCATATGTGTGTGTATCTCACATCTTAGTAAATGTGGCTGTCTTCATTGTTTACACCAACTTAAAGCTAACTTCGTAATTTTTTTTTTATCTGATACTTTGTTTTGTCATATTTACTCACTCTAATGTTGTTCAAACCTGTATGACGGTCTTTACTTTAGTGTTTTCTGGAGTTGATCGTGTTCATTGTATTGAAGAAAAGACAATGAAAGTCAACACTGACTGGTGAGAAGAAAAAAAGTCCTACACGTTTGAATCAACATGAGGGTGAGTAAATTACACGGTTTTAATTATTGGGCGAACCGTAAATCACGTTGAATGCATGCGGAGTTTACTTTTTGTGTAATATGTTGACCTTATTTGGAAGAACATCGTAAATGTAGTTGAGTCACATAACGTTAGCTGAAGTTCGCCCTAAAATTAGTAAGGAAAAGTATCTACAAACTAGAAAAACGGGCAACTTACCAATAACATAAACGCAGATTTAAAACCATTCGTCGTGCACAAAGGAAAACAAATGAGAAGCAATTCGGCTTTAATTCTTCAAAGCCATCGCTGCTGCCCGTCATCCATGTTTATATTCCAGCGCCGTTGATCTCTGCTGGAAAATCTGCGCTCCGTGCTTTTTTATTTGTTCCCATACAGTAATTCACCACGTCTTTGGACCGTTTACAGTGCATTCGCGACGGTTCTAAAGATTTTTACCTACAATCGTAGTTGGGTTGCCGTTGAAAGGCAGTTCCTTCCCTCCCAACTGCCCTTGCTGTTCAATAAAATCTCTCGCGGATTAGTTTAACGGGGATAAAAGTGGAAAGCGGCTGTGAAGTCTACTACAACAACACGCGGCTTTTTTTCTTTTTTTTCTAAAATGGACCGTAGCTTTAGAAACTTCAAAATAAAAGTCATTGCTCAGCGACGCAATTTGCAGTAAATAATGCATTTGTAAGAATTACGTACTGTTTATTGTGGACCAGTGTATTTAAAAATATAAATTGGAATAAAACTTGGCGTATTTTGTGAAATATGCTGTTTAAATAATAAAGAAAAATAGGTTACATTTAAAATTTTACATGGTATATATCCAGCTAAAAGTGTGCTAGAGAGATTTAATTTGGATATTGATTATTCCTGTGATTTTTGTTCAATGGAAAAGGAGACTTTTGTCCATCTGTTTTGTAATTGTGTTTACACAAGGATTTTCTGGGTGGATATGGAACATTTCATTAGAAGGAAAACAAATATTATATTATATTCAAGTTAAATTATTTTGATTTATGTATTATTCCAATGAAAGTAATAATAATAATTGTACTTTACTTGTACAACTTTTTATTATTCTGGGAAATGTTCACATACATAAGAAATGGTCAGGATCCAAGCCAAATTGAATTTATTTTCTTCAGGAAACAAAGGACTACTGCACCGGTTTGGACATTGGAACATTGTTAATAAAAAAAGCAAAGAAGACTTGTAATATTTATCATGAATATACAATTTTTGAATAATGAATCAATTGTTTATACACTCTAGCATGTTTTATGTACATTTTTGTATACTGTTGTTGTATATTTTGTTCTGGTCAATAAAAAAAAAAAAGAATTATGTAATACTGAACGTCGTTTGCTAGAATTTTACAGATAAATAAAAATAAATACTTCGTATTGTTTAATAAATAGTACTTACTCATTTCATCCAAATTTATTCCCAAATGAATGAGCTCATGTACATTATGCCTTGGATAAAACATGCATATGTATGTTTTCGGTTTACTTTAACTTCGTTTCATACTTTCATTTAGTGCAGTAACACTTTGAAATATAGTTTTATAATGTGAATCAATTCAGTTACTTATTCAAAATGTGTCGGTTTCTCCACTTTTCACACGTTTACATACATATAAAGTATTACATACCACATTACAAGTTCACAAGGTTCAGCAAGCTGAAACAGTCATACTTTTGATATGTGTGTTTATTTATAAATGAGGTTGTCATGGCTAATGTCAATGCAGGAGTCTTCATATCAAATTACACCACATTGTTCAGCTGTATAATTGTAAGAGTGGAATTCAGGCATTTAATAATGCTCAAATTGATCTTTAGGTTAGTTCACTACAGCCCATATTTAAATCAATATCTCCAACTGTCATCTGTTCAATGTACAATCTTGACACATCCATTCAGGGATGTCTACAGCTCAAACACCAGTTTGACTGGAAACAACATTCTTGGAAATTCTTAACTTTTGCATATTTAATACTTAACATGGAAAAGATGGTTCCACAAAACCTCATACATCAGTAAGGTGTCAACATACAACACTTTTTGTGCAAGGGATACATTTTTTACACTCTATCAATATTCAATTTTAACTTTACAGTCCAACAAGCAAGTCCTTTTTTCCCGGCATTTCAGACAAAACAAAGAACAACCAGAACCTTCATCAGGTCGCAGGTAAAAATTCTCTTTTCCACTTCCACCGTTTTGAGTCTTGTGATCCTCGTTAAACTCTATCTATACACTGTCCACATGCGTCTGTATCATCGATGTCTCATTCAAACAGCAACAACCTGCAGTGCGTGAGGACGGGAGAGCACTTTGTCATTACAAAAATGTGGTTCCTTTCTTTCTGCTTCTTGCCTCTGTCGCACTCCCGTTTTACATAGAAAGATGAATATAAATGCTTTAGGGGAGTTGTCTCTTGTTATCCTGAAAAATGAAGTAAATGTAAACACACTTTAGCAACAAGGTAATTTTATTAGAATTTCAGGAAAAAATGACTTTTGAAATACTGATCCCAGTATAGTGGTTGAGTCAATGACAAATACGCAGAAAAAATGGGAGATTTTTTTATGTTTTTGAAAGAAGCCTATTTATTTGATCAAAAACACAGTAATATTGTGAAATATTATTTAAAATAACGGTTTTCTGCTTTAATATATTTTAAAATGTAATTTATTCCTGGCAAAGCTTAATTTTCAGTAACCACTACTCTAGTCTTTCAGTGTCACATGGTTTTCAGAATCAGAAATTGTTATAATGCTGATTTAATGCTCAAAAAACATTTCTTATCATTATCAATGTTGAAGACGGCTGTGCTTCTTAATATTTTGCGTAAACTGTGACATTTTTAAAAATTCTTTGAATAGCAAGTTCAAGTTCAGAACAGAATTTAAAACAAATCTTTTGTAACATTATAAATGTCTTTACTGTCACTTTTGATCTTTACTGAATGTTTAATGAATTATTCATTTATAAATATGACAGTTTTTAGGGGGTTATATCACTTCCTTTATCACCACCTTAACTAATCATCCCTAACCCTAACCTAACCGTCACATAAAAGGTCTCATTGATATTAGACATATTGTACTTAGCAAATAATATGAGGATCTGCAGGTGTCCTTTCTCTGATGTCGTTTCCTGTTTTGTGCCTCAAGTTTCTGCATGTTGGTTGCACCATATCACTTTGATCTGGTAGACAATTTTTTAATACGTATATAATTATATTATAACTGCTTCACAACTATTTTTCTAAGAAATAATAAGAGAATAGGCCAAAACACTTTTTTACCTTTTTTTCTTTGCTATGATATCAGGACAGTTGTATTTCCCTGACATTTATGACTTCATATCCCCCAAAAATATCCAAATTATTTTTAATTCAGAAATTAAAAACATGCTCATCATAGAAGAGGTGTATTGTGTGTATGAAAAGCCATTATGTGTATGAGTTGCAGTTCAATGCATTTTTTAATAAATGAAAAAATCCAGACCAAAAAACAAATGACTAACCTCCTAAAAACAGTAAATGACAGAGAACTTGCAGAGCTCATTTCCCCATGTGTTCGAATGGAACGCTGACCTGTGTGAGAGAGACAGAGACAGGTCAGAACAAAAACAAATATCAGGGAATTAAAGGGATAGTTCACCCAAAAATGAAAATTTGATGTTTATCTGCTTACCCCCAGGGCATCCAAGATGTAGGTGACTTTGTTCCTTCAGTAGAACACAAACAAAGATTTTTTAACTCAAACCGTTGCAGTCTGTCAGTCTTATAATGGAAGTGAATGGGAATCACGGCTTTGAGAGTAAAAAAAAACATACACAAACAAAACCAAATTAAACCCTGCTGCTCGTGACGATACATTGATGTGTAAAGACATGAAACGATCGGTCTGTGCAAGAAACTGAACAGTATTTATATCGTTTTTTACCTCTGATTCACCACAATGTCCAAACTGTCCTGAGGGCTTTTCTAGACACGTCTTCTTCTTTTTCCTGTTTTATGGCGGATCTCAGACTTATAAGTGCATTACCGCCACCTATCTCTCAAATGGACCATTGACACTCCCAATTGAGATTGTAGATAGAGTGTCAATGGTCCATTTGAGAGATAGGTAATGCACTTATAAGTCTGCGATCCGCCGTAAAGCAAGAAGAAGAAGTATTTATATCGTTTTTTACCTCTGATTCACCACAATGTCCAAACTGTCCTGAGCACCTTTCCAGACACGTCTTCTTCTTTTTCTTGTTTTACGGCGGATCTCAGACTTATAAGTGCATTACCGCCACCTATCTCTCAAATGGACCATTGACACTCCTAATTGAGATTGTAGATAGAGTGTCAATGGTCCATTTGAGAGATAGGTAATGCACTTATAAGTCTGCGATCCGCCGTAAAGCAAGAAGAAGACCCGTCACGCGCCGGCTGAAGAAGAAGAAACGAATGCACTCAGGACAGTTCGGACATTGAGGTGAATCAAGAGGTAAAAAACGATATAAATACTGGGCAGTTTCTTGCACAGACCGATCGATTCGTGTCTTTACACATCAATGTATCGTCACGAGCAGCAAGGTTTAATTTGGTTTTGTTTGTGTATGTTTTTTTGACTCTCAAAGCCGTGATTCCCATCCACTTACATTATAGGACTGACGGACTGCAACGGATTGAGTTAAAAATCTTCGTTTGTGTTTTACTGAAGAAACAAAGTCACCTACATCTTGGATGCCCTGGGGGTAAGCAGATAAACATCAAATTTTCATTTTTGGGTGAACTATCCCTTTAAGCAAAGAACCAGTACGTGAACGGAAACCTGTGGGGGGGTGATGCGAATCTGATCGTGACGGAGAGGGAGGTCAGGGGAGGCATTGGCAGGAGCGCCGCGGTGCAGCCTTAAACACACTCTCCTTTCCCGCTCAGCTCCTCGGCCTGCTCTTGGAGATGCGTTCCCTGAGAGACAGAACAACAGGTACGTTTTAAGTGCTGATTTCAATAACCAACAGCACAGAAGGTCAGGTGGATGCGCTTTCCTAAGTAAGAGAAACCACATACATAACAAATAACCTGCTCATAAATAGAACAGACATCAATAACACCTCCGGTCATCCTCAGACTCACCAGACTGTGGCACACGAGAGGCAGGTGTTGAGCTGGCAGGGTCTGGGCCGTTGCGGACCCTGTTAGGGGCCGGGAGGTTGGGGCCAGAGGGCAGAGCACGAGCCGCAGAACCTGGTGGTCCGCCTCCGGTCCTCTCATCCCTCTCCTCTCCCTCTCCCCTCTGCTCCTTCTCTTTATCTTCTGCTGTCCTGCTGGAGCCCTGACACAGTCAGAAAAGCCCACAAGGTGAGCAATATAATGCACATTTGAACTGCACCACAAATAAATTATGCGAAATGTTTAAAGAACATACAAATTTCAGCATGTTCCAGTCAAACACATAGTCGTACGAAAATCCCTGTCTGTGGAAAAGATTCCTGAACAGCTGTCTCAGGTACGAGTAGTCAGGTTTGTCATCAAACCGGAGTGAGCGGCAGAAGTTCATGTAGGTTGAAAATTCAGCTAGAGATGTGTTAAAAAAAGAGAACGGAGTTAAATGAGAAATTTCATTTTACATGATTTTCCAGCTGTTCAAATCGCATCTACTCACATGGATAGCCCTTGCAAAGAACCTCAATGGGGGTTGACATCTTTTTCTCACTGATTCGCTCATACTTTTGTCTTTTAGTAGCTGCTTTGAGGCCTTGCCAGGGCAGAGAACCCAAGTTAAAGTACATAAGCACATAGCCAAGGGACTCAAGATCATCCCGTCGAGATTGCTCTGTGGAAACAAAAGGTAAATATAGAATAACCCAAAATAAAGAGTCCAACAGAATGCATTTCAGGGGCCCTATGGTGCCCTTACCAATGCCCAAATGAGTGTTAATGGAGGCATAGCGGGCAGTGCCAGTCAAGTTCTTGTTCTCACGATACGGGATGTGCTGATGTGTGCGGGCGTCACGATACTTTTTGGCCAAGCCGAAGTCTATGATGTAGACCAGGTTTCCCTTCTTGCCAAGCCCCATCAGGAAATTATCAGGTTTAATGTCTCTGTGAATGAAGTTCTTGGAGTGGATGTACTCGATTCTGCTGATCTGAAAAAAATCAACATGAAACAAATTGAAAACAGTTGTCCCTATGAATAAAATCTTTATCTATTTTAAATCTATATATGTATTTTATTTTTCTAGGCTAAAATAATGTTTTAGCACTACAATTTAGGAGGTGTTATGTACTTCTTCCTCTGAACGTTCCCTAATATTACAAAAATTAAGCAAAAGCTTAAATTCTGCAGCAAGGGATTCAAATAATCAACTAGATTTTTATATCAAAATTTTGTATATAAATTTCATAATTTATTTGAATATGGTAAACACGTGCATTTATGACCCTAGAGCATTAAAGGTAGCTGCCATAGCACTGCTATTCAACTGCTATGGCATTCTAAGTGGTTTTAAGCATATTGCTATGCGGTTGCTAGGTTGTTCTGGGACTTTATGATATTCCGATCCCTAGATACGGCTCAGGTCCCTCTTTCATTATAAATCTAAAGGATTTTTGTCCTTTTTCTCCACCAAGTCTTGACACATACAAAAGTAACAGAATGCTTCCTTCAAAGTGTCACATCTATAGAAAAACAGTGCAGGGCGAGGGTTTGTGCAAATAACTATCCCTAAGTATGAGTGATAATCTACATTTTTTTCCTTTAAGATCGTTTATATATTTTCAATGCAATTACCATCTGGTCTGCCAGGAGCAGGACTGTTTTAAGTGTGAATTTCCTTGAGCAGAAGTTGAACAGATCTTCCAAGCTTGGACCCAGGAGCTCCATCACCATGACATTGTAGTCCCCTTCAGCACCACACCATTTGATCGAGGGAATACCCACTAAGGTTGAAAGGAGATTGAAGAGCCATGTCTAGAAAACCATTCGCAGCATCAAAAATGAAAACGGAAGGAAATCAGTTCTCACCTCCACCTTGCATCATCTTATAGAACTTGCTCTCAATATGTAACTGTGGATGTTTAGTCTTCACACTCTCCAGTTTAATGGCTACCTCCTCTCCTGACGTGATGTTTGCACCTGGAAGATTGTATTTTTTACATCATCAGGACACCACACTTTCATGAAATCTACATCAGTAGCCCAATTCATGTAAATAATATACTTATTACCCAAGTAAATGTCACCAAAGGAGCCACTTCCAATCTTTCGCCCAAGACGGTATTTACTCCCAACACGTAACTCCATGATTCCTCCCCTAAAAGCAGCCTTGGAGTCATACAAAATGTTAGTATGATGTAGATCAAATACATTAGTCTCAGACAATTACAGATCTGCGTTTCAGCACACAGCAGATGTAAATAGGATGCTCACTTCAGCATTCCTTCCACGACTCTCACCAGCTCAGATTTAATTCAGATTTCAGACAACAACAAAAAAGGCTGCAAATGCAGTCAGCACAGGCAGTCATGCATCTAACATCTGAGTCATGTGATCCGAACACAGTTGCTGTTCAATTCCTTCGAACTTGCAACGAACAGGTTAATATTTAATCGCTGATTATCAATGTGCAACCCATAAGCGTTAGAATGAGAAATCTATTGAAAATGACCCATTTTCGTGAGTGTTTTATGGCGTTTGCATAATTGAACACACAAGACGTATCTGTCTTCAGCGATTTTCAGCCAATTTTGTAGCAGCCGCACCCAAGACCATGTTGATCCCGAGATTTCACAAACGGTTCATACTGCTGACATTAACATTTATTCAGGACAGCTAAACGAATCCTAAAGACTCGATGTCCTGATATGACCTTAAAGCAGGACCATCTTTCTTACCTAACGTGAGGGTGGTGGAAAAGTGAGGCTGGTCGACAGGCTTGCGCTCGTAAGACAGGACCCTGGACAGCGAAGAGTGCAAGCGTAATTTTAAACGTCTCATCACAAATGTAATTCCAACCACTGCTTTCCTCCTCAGATTTTTAAATCGTTGATTTCATATCTCAGCACATGGATTGACCTACTTGCATTAGCGGGCTAGCGAGCAGCAGCCTCCCTTGTTTGTATCCCAGCGCACTTCTCACAGAAATGATGTCATTCACAAACTAGCGAAGGACCCGGATCACTTCAAGGGGCCGCGCGCTTGACGTGCGTACGCGACGAACTACGACGCTCTATTTTATTATCAGAGAAATAGTCTTTTTATTCTTATTTTAAAAAACCGGTTTGACATATGGTAAAGATGTACCATTTAAAAATATAACATTTTTGCTGAAACTGATTTTGATAACCTTACTCTGGTACCTTACGTATGTTATTATGTACGTGAAATTAAAAAAACAAATGGTTTCAAATGATTTCAAATGATTTAAATATACATATATTTTTCACGTATTTGCTCATTTGGTAGGTAGCCGTGTAATAACTGGGATAATGTACAGTCAGTCATTATTGCAAAATAAACTCGTAAACATTGATAAAACAGTCCAAACCAGTGGTTCACAATTAGGGGGCCTCAAAATTACGTTAAAAGCTTTAAATAAAACAAAAACTAGTATTTAAATAAACCAAAACAATGATATAACGACCATGGTTTTATTTTAATTTACCTCATTGTCCAGGAAAACCTGGATATAGGAGAAGTCTCATTTCAAAAATGAACTGTGAAAGGCATGTAAAATTATAAAACAACTCCATGGGAATTTTTATAAAGAACATATTTTTCTGGTTATACCAAGCTCTAAAACCCTGGAAAAACTATGGGGCCTTCAAATATTTGTGTGGACAGTGGGAGCCCAGGAGTCAAAAAGGTTGAGAAATGTCAAAAAAGGACCTAATAAGCAAGTTCATCTATTTGAAACACAGGTTGTAAACCTACAATAACCCTTACGAACCTGTAATATTATACGGGTGGATTCCAGCTGTGAGAAGGTTAAACAGAAGTCACAATCGAATAATGAATAAAAAGGAAGTGCACACAATTGGCAACAAAATTAAATTCAACCTTTATTAATTGTCTTGTTCTTTTTTTTTTTTTTAAATTAATTTTTTTTTTAAAAACAAAATAAGTGTTCCTAAAACACCCATCCAGCTCAGCTTGGTACAATAAGGTTTGGCATGTTTCATGTTTCATTATGAATGCCTTCAGTTGGTTGCATCTTCTAAAAAAAATCTTTTTCTTTATTATAATTATTGCAATTCAGACAATATATAAAACAAAAAAGGCTGCTAAAACCACAACTTAAGAAATATTAATTAGTGCCAATGTTCTTGAACTTGCTGTCACACTCACACCTGCATACGTATCATGCACACATAGACATCAAACACCTGAAATAAGCGGTCACTCATACATTTACTCACCGCCCTAATCCAGCACTGATCTTTGTAAATACACCACGCTTGTTAATCTCTGGCTGTCACACATTCATCGATGCCTCACAAACACTCTGAATGTCGCCTCCATTACCTGGGACTTCACTCATGCACGCAGGCAGAAAGGGCACCTTGTACAGCTAAGTAACATCCAAGTGATCGTCATTATGACAACATACTCAATTAAGAATAAAAAAAAACGAGGTCAGCGTTTGGGGAAAAACGAACAAAAAAAAATTCTGGATTTCACCATCATTTAAAACAAAAAAAAAGATAACGAGATACAGTTTGTCAGACAACAGAACAGTGTTTGAGTAATTTAAGTCTGCATGAAAATGGAGCCGTAACAATGCGAGCGTTCAATGAACATTGTATGATGCATATTTTTGTCCTTTTTTGTCTGGTTTCTCCTTTACAGTGCACGCCTGAGTGAGAGAGTCTCAGTTTGCGAGTGTGATCTTTATGACCTCAAGGATTTAGGATTCATCCAGTTGAGTCAGTATTTAAGTCCAACTGTTTGCATGTCCTGTTCAAGTCTTGCTGAAGTCTTCATTTAAGGGTAAGAAGAAATGGGATGTGTTTGTGTGTGCGTACGTGTGTATCAGTACTGACTGACTTCCACACACTGCTCCTCCATGCTCCCATGTTGTGACGATCGGATTATGGGGAGCTCAAAACACTGCTATGGGTAAAAAATGACAGTGTGTGTACATTTGGAACCAGTGTCGTCTATATAATTTTGTATTAATGCATTTTGCTAGGTTTCATAATGCAGTCGGTCTGCTTCTCAGCACTTAAGTGTTTATCGGCAACTGATGTTTGAGAGCTTACCTTTGAATCTCGTCTACATAGGTGTTACAAATGTATACTAAATACTTGGATGTATATTTATGCATTATGCACCCTTCTGAGTAACAGAGGGCATGTACACAAATCGCCTGTATTCTGATTAATGTTCCTATATTCCTGCATCTGTGATAATATAGGAGGAGAGCTGTTATATTTATATATCTGTTGTATGTATATATGTGTGTGTTTCTGCATGTGTATTTGTCTGCATCGGTCAGATAGAGTCTGCACCTCCTCCCAGCAGGTCTCCAGGCAACAGTGCTGCAGGGCTGCTCATCTGATGCCGATCTTCCATGGCTGGAGACCCCCACAGACTGCTGCTTGTGTACCCTGGAGTGATGCCACTCCACAACCCCGCCCTGCCAGGATCAACGCCCCCTGTGTTGCTGCCCACACTTCCACCAGCACCATTGCTGCTCCACTGGGTGAAAACACTTAGGCCTGCTCCCTGGGCAGAGGCAGGGTCAGGAGAGCTGCCTGTACCTTCTAAACTCTGCCAGGTAGAGCCAGAGGGCCCAGTTCCACCAGCATTGTTGCTTCCTCCTGTCGTCAAACTTCCCACTCCAGCCCGTTCTCGCTCACCACTCCCAGCGCTGATGGTACCCACAGCTCCGGCCCCCGATGACCCTGTCACGCCTGCCGGCCCGGAGACGGCTACGCCACCAGCTCCACCACCTCCACTGCCGCTTCCGCCAGCTCCAGTCTGGGAATGTGCAAAATAGCGAGCAACCTCCTCCTCGCTTACGAACTCGGCCAGGATTGTGGTGTTACCTAAAACACACCTGGGAGGAATTTTCAGAGATTACAGTTAGGAAGACGTCTAACAAGGTATGGAAGCCCATTTCTGCCACAGAGTAAAAAAAAAACATTAAAGGAGACATATTATGCCCCTTTTTACAATATGTAATTAAGTCTGGTGTCCCCAGAATGTGTCTGTGAAGTTTCAGTTTCATTATATCATTTTGAAAATGTCTATTTTGAGTGGAAGCAGAAACACGCTGTTTCTCAGGCCTGTCTCTTTAAATGCAAATGAGCTACTGCTCACCGCCCCCCTTTCCAGAATAGAGCTGGGACCTGCTAAAAAAAACATCTGTTTTGGTTCTGATTATCATGTTTATCGTGCTGAAATCATGCGTTGTAAACTATATTAGTTTAAACTTCTGATATACGGTTTTCTGAGTGCACACATCCGAAGCACATGGACAGAAAGCGGCCACCAGACAGCATGTGAGTACTAAACTAAGTTCTCATTCACACACAAGGTTACGCAAAAAAAACAGTCGGTTATGTCTGAAGGTAGGTATGTTTATTTTAGATCTGTGTGGCAGCAGCAACACACATTAAATAAATCAATAAATCCACTGCTCTCTTGTCTCCTTTGAGGCTGGGACTCTAAATAGTGTTCTGTGCTCGTCTGTGCAGCCAATGACAGAAGAGCTAGCATGTTTTGCACAAACTTTCACCATGGCATTACACCGTTGTCACTTGCGAAATCAAAATGATGGCACCGTGGGTGTAAACTTACAGATTAAGGGGCGGTGATATTATAATGAGATTTCTTTGCCACGTCTAGGGAGCGAAATCAGACGCGCCAATTTTTCAGACTCTTGCAGAAAAAGGCTTCCCAAAACAAAGTTACTGGTTTAATCTTTTTCACATTTCCTTGGTTGGTAGATGCACCGTGGATTGCAGCACCTGATTATAGCACTTAAAACCTAGAAAAGTCAGATTTTCATGATATGTCACTAGGGCTGTCGCGATTCGATGATTTTATTCGACTATTCGATTTTTCTAAATCCTCGACTTCATTTTGCTCGAGTCGACTAACCGGCAAAATACCGGAAGTGGCCCACAGTGTTCTTTTCCGAGATGCTGTCGGAAATAATGGGCGAGCAGGTATTGCCGTCACCCCCGGAACTGGACAGGGCACATTGCGCTCTGATCACTAAGCCGAAGCAGGGAGAGAGGCCGAGAGTGGTAATAGTTAGTTTTCACCGGTATCAATACGAGAGTCCCATAAGAGAAGAGGATCTTTGCAGTACCAGGGAAAAGCGATCGGCCATTTATGACGACTACACTCCGGAAGTTCTGGAGCAGCGCTTTCAATACCGTGGGGTAATGGCAGAGCTTTACAATCTGGGATTCAAGCCATCTCTTCTTTTCCCCACAAGGCTGAGGATCTGGACTAAGGAAGGTGAGCTAAAGCTGCTGGCGTCGGTGGATGAGGCGAAGAAATTTTTTACGGCTCACCGTAACGCCTCTTAAAACGCAACGATGTCTGTTTAGTACACTTGAACGGTGGATCTTGACTGTACTTACTATGTAACATCACACGAATGGTTTACTATTCATTTGTAGTTTGTTACATCATGCGGGTATTTCTGCGTTTCTAAAGACTGTTCCGTGCTGTTGCATTTGATCTGATTTCACTTGCTGAATTACATTTGCTATATAATATTTTTTGTTTATTTTTGGGTGCTATCATAATTACTGTTAGCATGTTTTAGACTACAAGTTTCATTAACTTTAGAGGAGATTCTTATTTCTCTTTTTCTTTTTTCTTCTCACTTATTTTGATTTTCCATATGCCTATTTTATTGGTAAAATGTTTAAGGTCGAGCTAAGGGGTCGTTATGCCATGGTTTTGCTCATTTGTTAAGTCTACTACTTGATGTAGTAATGTTATCTATATGTTTTATCATGAGGATATTTTGCTTTAAGGGACTGAGGATTATATAAGGTAAGGTGAAAGGAGGAAGAGTGTAAAATACTTGGTTATTGTTCTAGACGGTAGTTTTGCTTCTATTGTAATGTTTTTTGAGGGTTGGGGTTTTTTATGGGGTGGCATCATACTGTCTTTGCACTTATGTTTTGTGCTCCCTTGTTGATTTTATGTTATTTTACTTTTTGTAACTTTTTTGTTTCCATTTTCCAATCGGAATCCTTTGATTTGTACTTTAATGGGTAGAGAGTTGAGATTTTTGAGTTGGAATGTCAAGGGTTTAAACTACTCGGTGAAGAGAAACAGAGTTCTCGCTCATCTTCGACAGCTCAAAGCAGAGGTTGCCTTCTTGCAAGAAACCCATTTACGCAGTATGGATCAAAATCTTCTCAATCGTGGTTGGGAAGGGCAGATTTTTCATTCTTCTTTCCAGGCAAGGGCAAGAGGTGTGGCTATTCTGATTAATAAAAATATACCCTTTATACCAAATTATATTATATCAGATAAGAATGGGCGCTATATAATTGTTGTAGGCACATTATGCGATAAGATTTTAACTTTAGCTAATTTTTATGCCCCTAATTTCGATGATGTCACTTTTTCAAACATACTCTCTCTCTTATTCCCGACCTAAACTCCCATTCTCTTATTCTTGGGGGAGACATTAATTGTTGTCTTGACCCGGTGATGGACCGCTCATCATCGAAGCCAAGCACTGCAAGCAAATCCTCTATTTATCTAAAAAATGTTTTTTCTGAATATGGTCTATTTGATGTATGACGGCTTCTGTACCCAAAAAAGAGAGAATATAATTTTTTCTCAAACGTCCATCACTCTTACTCTCGGATTGATTATTTTGTTCTGGACAACAGTTTAATTCCTAGAGTTCGGTCTTGCGCATATAAAAGTATTATTATATCGGACCATGCTCCTCTTATTCTTGACATGACCTTTCTGAATTTGCCTTACCCTAGGAGGAACTGGCGTTTTAATACTTTCCTCTTGGCAGATGAGAATTTTGTTTCCTTTACTGCTGACCAAATTTCGTTAGTGTCAATAAATCGGCCGAAGTTTCAGATTCGACCGTGTGGGAGGCCTTCAAGGCATATATAAGAGGCCAAATTATTTCTTATGATGCTAATAAAAGAAGGATCTCTAAAGAAAAGTAAGATTCTCTCGCTGATGAGATTTCTAGGTTGGATGAACAATACGCTAGGTCTCCCATGCCAGACCTGTATAAGAGACGTCTTAAACCGAAGTCAGAGCTTAACTTACTTTCAACCAATGAGATCGAGGGTCTTTTGAGGAGAACTAGGAGCGTTTTTTTATGAAAGTGGGGAGAAATCTGGGAAAGTATTAGCCAATCAGCTGCGTGGGCTCCGAGCTAAACAAATTATAAGTGGTCTTCGTCTATATAATGGGGAGGTCACAACTGATCAAAGTATTATTAACGATAAGTTTAGAGACTTTTATTCTACTTTGTATACGTTTAATTCCTCTACGCGGGGGGACATTGAAGAGTTTTTCAGCCGACTAAATGTCCCCACTTTATCCTCTGATGTTCGGAACTGCTTAGAAGTGCTGATTTCTCAGTTGGAAGTGGCAGCTGCGATCTCTTCCCTACAATCTGGTAAATCCCCAGGACCTGATGGTTTTTTCTATAAAAAAAATTCTGTCCAGCTTGCTCCTTTTCTGACATCCGTTTTTTCGGAGTCTTTTAAGTCTGGGACTCTTCCTCCAACATTAAGTCAAGCGTGCATCTCTTTATTACTTAAAAAGGATAAAGATCCTTTGGATTGTGGGTCCTATAGGCCAATTTCTTTGCTCAATTGTGATGTTAAAATTTTAGCGAAGGTGCTTGCCTCAAGACTGGAAGAAGTCCTC
>NW_015505236.1:1022200-1028002 GCF_001515645.1 Sinocyclocheilus grahami | reverse complement strand
TTTTTTATGAAAGTGGGGAGAAATCTGGGAAAGTATTAGCCAATCAGCTGCGTGGGCTCCGAGCTAAACAAATTATAAGTGGTCTTCGTCTATATAATGGGGAGGTCACAACTGATCAAAGTATTATTAACGATAAGTTTAGAGACTTTTATTCTACTTTGTATACGTTTAATTCCTCTACGCGGGGGGACATTGAAGAGTTTTTCAGCCGACTAAATGTCCCCACTTTATCCTCTGATGTTCGGAACTGCTTAGAAGTGCTGATTTCTCAGTTGGAAGTGGCAGCTGCGATCTCTTCCCTACAATCTGGTAAATCCCCAGGACCTGATGGTTTTTTCTATAAAAAAAATTCTGTCCAGCTTGCTCCTTTTCTGACATCCGTTTTTTCGGAGTCTTTTAAGTCTGGGACTCTTCCTCCAACATTAAATTAAGCGTGCATCTCTTTATTACTTAAAGATCCTTTGGATTGTGGGTCCTATAGGCCAATTACTTTGCTCCACTGTGATGTTAAAATTTTAGCGAAGGTGCTTGCCTCAAGACTGGAAGAAGTCCTCACCACCATCATCTCCCCTGATCAAACAGGGTTTATAAAGAATCATCAATCATTTTTTTAATATCCGCCGTTTACTTAATGTGGTATATTCTCAGCATCAGGCCATTCCAGAATGTGTCGTTTCTTTGGATGCCGAGAAGGCGTTTGACAGGGTGGAGTGGGAGTACCTTTTTTTGGCTTTGGCCCAGTCTTTCTCTCTTGGATTAAATTACTTTATAATTCTCCCTCTGCAGTAGTCCTGACCAATAGTCTGCACTCTAGACCGTTTAACTTGTACCGCGGAACTCGACAGGGCTGTCCGCTAAGCCCATTATTGTTTGCTCTAGCTATCGAGCCTTTAGCGATCGCTCTACGCGAGGGTCGGCAGATTACTGGAATTACTCGTGGGGAGGCCGAGCACAAGGTAACTCTATATGCAGACGATCTACTGCTTTTTATCTCTAATCCACATACATCTCTACCTGCAGCTTTATCTTTGCTTAAGAATTTTGGTCGGTTTTCTGGTTACATGCTTAATCTGCACAAGAGGGAATTTTTACCTATTAACAAGGTAGATGCGCAATTACAGTACTCTAACATACCATTGAAAATAGTCAAATATAAGTTTTCTTATCTTGGGGTCTGTATCACTCGCCATCATAAGCATCTTTTTAAACATAATTTTGGCTTACTACTTGAAAGGATTAAGAAAGATCTTTCTAAATGGTCCCCTTTAAAGATCTCTCTCATTGGGTGCATTAATTCCGTTAAGATGGTGGTGCTCCCTAAATTTCTTTATCTTTTTCAATGTTTACCTTTATTTAACCCCCTTTCCTTTTTTAAATCTTTGGACTCTGTTATTTCTACATTTATTTGGAATGGTAAGCACCCCCGCCTGCGTAAAGCATACCTTCAGAGGTCTAGATGCAATAGCGGTATGTCCTTACCAAACTTTAAGTTTTACTACTGGGCAGCTAACATACGAAATTTACTGTATTGGTGGCATTATCATCTCTTTCCCAAAAGACCATCTTGGGTGGACATGGAAATAAATGCTCACAAGCAAATTTCCCTTCCAGCACTTCTTGCAACTAAATTACAATTAATTTCTTCCGGTTGATTGCCCAGTGGTGAAACACTTGTTGAGGATTTGGACCCAATTCAGGAAATCATTTGGTTTTCAGGATCCTTCTCTCCTTAGCCCTGTTGCCCATAATCACCTTTTATGCCTTCAATGCAGGACAGATCATTTAAGAGTTGGTCCGACAAGGGGATAAAATGTTTCAAGGATTTATTTATTGATAATATATTTGCTTCTTTTGAACAGTTAACATTACGTTTTGGTCTTACTAAGTCAGATTTCTTTAGAGTTTTGCAACTAAGGCATTATGTTAAGTCACTTGTATCAGACTTTCCAGTGATGCCTTCTGAAAATCCTTTGGATAATTTATTTTCATGTAACATATTAGCCAAGGGTTCAATTTCCATTATTTATAATTTAATGACCAATCTGGCATCTTCCTCTCTTAATAACATTAAGAGAGCTTGGGAGGAAGACCTTGACAGACCACTTTCTGAAGACACATGGAACTGTGTTCTTAAGCAGGTCCATGCATTGTCAATTTGTGCTCGGCATTCACTTATACAGTTCAAAGTAGTACACAATATCCAAAGTTAAACTAGCTCAAATGTTTCCTGGTACTAGCCCCATATGCAATAGATGTAAATGTGATGAGGGATCACTAATTCACATGTTCTGGACATGCCCCAAATTAGAGCGTTTCTGGCGATTGATATTTCACACCCTTTCAGAGGTTCTTAAGCACAGTTTAGAGCCAGAACCTCTGGTGGCATTATTTGGAGTAGCTCCAGAGGAGTCATGGCTGTCAGCATCTATGTGTAAAGTTCTTGCTTTCTCCTCCTTGTTGGCACGTAGAGCAATACTATTAAAATGGAAAGATCCCTTCCCACCCACCCATACGCAATGGATTAGAGATGATGTCTTGTCTCTGCCTTGAAAAAATTAGGTATTCACTAAAAGGGTCAGAATTTTATTTTTTTAAGATGTGGCACCCTTTTATTGACTATGTTGATAAGTCTGTTTGATTTTTTTCTTTTTGTAATGCATTTTATTTATTATTATTCCCCCCCTTTTTTCTCTCTCTCATGCGCGTGAATTTTTTCTCTCTCTCATCTCTTTTTATATATGGTTGGAGGTTGATTTATGCTGGCATGTGTATATATATATATATATACCTCCTTGTTGGCATGTAGAGCAATACTATTAAAATGGAAAGATCCCTTCCCACCCACCCATACTCAACGGATTAGAGATATGATGTCTTGTCTCTGCCTTGAAAAAATGAGGTACTCACTAAAAGGATCAGAAAAACAATTTTTTCAGATGTGGCACCCTTTTATTGACTGTTGATCAGTCTTACAATTCCAGCCTGAATTAATGGACAGTATGGATGCTACTCTAGATGTTTGATGGTGAGGGTCGGGATTGTTGTATGCGATTTAGAATGTAAATATAAATAAAAAAAACATGTATTATAACTATAGGGCCGTATGAAATCCAAATTCAGTTTTGTTCCATTTTCATTTTTCTATACTCTGCTTCAATGGTTAAATACAATTTTATTAACCAAAAAGCCTGTCTAATTAATTGAGTTTTACAGTTTTAACTTTACCAAATTCTGTTTTCCATTATTTTCTGGATTCCATTTTAATGGTTCCATTAAATTTGAATAATCAAAAGCATCTCCAATTAATTGTTTAAAGTTTTTTTTTTCTTTTTTTTTCAGAAATACTGCACATTTACATTTTTCTCCTAAATAAATTCTGGTAAATAACATTTCTGGTAAATACTCCTTTAAAGTGTTTTTTTATTATAATTTTATTATTAGTAGACTAGAACATGTGGATATGCTGTCATTCTTACACTATAATACTGAACTTTGATTTCAGTGATTTGGACTATGAGATGGATGTAAAATTGTTGATTTTTTTGTAGGGAAATTAATCGTTTAGATTAATCGATTAATCTATAAATTAGTTGACAGATTATTCAAAATAAAAATAGTCATTAGTGGCAGCCCTATATGTCACCTTTAAACATGTAATCTCACATTATAACTTAATTTTTCACAATTGCACCTTTGTGTCTTTGCAACTTTATTTCTCAGAACTGTCATGATATATCTCACAATGTAACTATTTCTTGCAGTTGAGTCTGTTTGTTGTAATTGAGACTATTTCTCACAATTGTGGCTATACATCACACAATATAACTATTTCTCGTAACTGCGCCTGTTACTCAAAATTGCAACTTTATTTCTCACAATTGTGATATATCTCACAATGTAATTCTTCTCACAACTGCATCTATGGTTGTCGTAATTGCGACATTCTCACAACGTAATTATTTCTAGCAATTGCACCTTTGTTTCTCATAATTATAACATTATAGCTCACAATTAGGGGTGTGCAACATATATAGTCTGCGATAATATCATAATTGTGACATACAGATCGTTTACGGCTAGTCTATGGTAATACAGTACATCGGGCAGGACATCCAAACGCTTGCCTATCATTCATTGACCTCAAATATGGCTTATCATCTGAAATATGTAAGTATTAGCAACTTTACATGGCCGCTCAATCTAATGTTAACCAAGAGAAATGTGCGCTATTCAAGTGTGGAAGCTGAATTGTAGCTCACTGCAGGACAGATGGAGGCGCCAGAGCGGTTACTTGCTCCTACAATACTCCCATCATTTTTGGTCATATAGATAAGAGTAATACATCTTTAAAATCTGTAAAGACTCTATGTTTATTTGTGTGCACTCACAACAACAACAAAATATTGCGCTTTTGTAAAATAATGTAATGTATGTAATCCGTATGAAACATGCATACAGGCACATCACTATGTGGAGATGACGAGTCAGTGTCGCCGACTTCATCTCTTAAACTGAAAACAAAGAAAGCACTAGTTTAATAAAATTATTAAAATGTTAATGCAGTCTCCTTACTGTTTTTCCCTGACACATTCATAATCATTACTGCGGTGCGCTGTGGCAAGCTTTATGCGTGCGCTTGAGCGCTTATTAGGCTATGTAGGCAATTAAAGGCTCATTATAATGATTTATTAATAATGAAAGATTACGAAAAATGAACGACTACTAGTCCACCAGAAAAATCCTTAGTCGAGGGCAGCTCTAATTAAGAGACTTAACTTTTAGACACCATATTGCCTGTTTTTGCTCTATTTCGACAACAAAAATAATTCCAAACAGCCACAGCACTGTTTTGCGTCTCTGAGCAGCATGACGGTGTTTCGTTCCTGAATGAATCAACCAACCGCTGATTCAGTTAAATCACAATGATTCACTTCTTAACAGTGACTTGCTGCCACCTGCTGGTGGTTTTAAATTTCACATTTAAAAAGTTTATTTTTATTATTTAAATAATTTCATACAGTATTCAAATTAAATGCATTCATGTTCTGCACTAAACAGTAGTGTGTAAATACATCTAAATGCCACTTCAGATGCAGCTTCTGTGTTTCCTCTGCATTGCAAAGATTAATTTTATTGATACTGATTTCATTTGCTTGGTAACAGCCCAAATGTCTTATTCTAATTCCCTGATTAAATGTAAGAATTTGACTCAAAAGATAATGCACACTTTTAGAAAAATGGCTTTATAAAGGTAAAAATGCCCATAAAAGGTAAAAATAAATTTAAACTTATTGGAAAAGATTCATTTCTATCAGTGTGAACGGTCCACCACACAAAATATGAAGAATATCAAAAAATGTAGGAGTCCGCTGTCCACGGTAGTCCTTAAGATACCAGCACAACACCACCCAGCAAAATATTGTCTAATTATCATTATCGATAAAATCCCAGAAAATATTGAGATATTATTTTTTGTCAATATCGCACACCCCTACTCACAATGTAACTATCACAATTGTGCCTTTACAGGGTTTCTGCAGACTTGAACAAGTTAAATTTAAGACTTTTTAAAACCTTTTTAATACCACCTTATATTGGTATTACCACCTAATACCAATATACACTATAGGGCTGCTACCAGTCAGATTAAATAATTTACACTGCAAATAATAATTACAACTGCAATAAATAATGTTATGAGTTTAATGTTTTAAATGCATTTATGAATATACAAATAAGAAATGTTGAGGGGAAAAATGCATACTTTTCAACAAACTTCTCAACTGAACTACCAGTAAGTGA
>NW_015505236.1:1007649-1021873 GCF_001515645.1 Sinocyclocheilus grahami | reverse complement strand
ATAAGTTTAAATAGATTTTTACCTTTTATGGGCATTTTACCTTTATAAAGCCATTTTTCTATAAGTGTGCATTATCTTTTGAGTCAAATTCTTACATTTAATCAGTGAATAAGAATAAGACATTTGGGCTGTTACCAAGCAAATGAAATTAGTATCAACAAAATTCATCTTTGCAATCCAGACATAAGCTGCACCTTGTTTAATGCACACATTGTTTAATGCAGAACATGAATGCATTTAACCTGCAGTTACAAATGCATAAATAATGTTTTGATATATTAAACATAAAACATTGAATACTGATATTTGAAATAATTTAAAAAATGAAAAGATACTTTAAATGTGAAATTAAAACCGCCAGTAGGTGGCAGTAAGTCACTGTTAAGTGAGTCATTGCGACTGAACCAAATCATTTAAACAGTTGATTCACTCGGGAACAAACACCGTCATGTTGCTCAGAGACGCAAAACAGTGCTGTGGCTTTGTTTGGAATTATTTTTGTTGGCGAAATAGTGCAAAAACAGGCAATATGGTGTCTAAAACGTAAGTCTCTAAATAAAACTTCTAGTTTATTGAACTGTTGTAAAAAATCAGTATCACATTTGTATATGGTAATTTTTGGAGAAAAAAAGGCACTCTTCCGTGTGAACTTCAGTATAAATATACACACTTTCTGCCCCCATGTCTTGAATTTGTGATCATTCCGAATGTATTTTAATAGACTGAATCATGCAGTGCTCAGGCAGAGCTCACTGCAAATGCGCACACGCACTAGACTTCGCGTAATGCGTGCACTCTGTAGGTGTTTTGAATGTTTTTTGTTTTTTTTGCATCGTGAGAATATTGAGTAAAATAGCTCACTTGTCATGGTGTTATTTAACTATATCATGTTATGAATAAACTAAACATTTTGCATTTTTACCTCAGTGTGTTTCTTTTGAGTTTGTGTGCTGTCACGCTCGTTTGTTCTGAAGTCTCGAGACAAACAGAGTAAGCCTCAGCGCGAGCTTGTATTCTGTATTCTGCTAACTTACTGCAATTCTCTCTGATGACGCAGTAACTTACCGCAGGGAAGAACAAATCTTCGGTCTGTCCAATGATTGTAAAGTCATTAGGTCCGTCAGACTGAAGATATTTTAGCGGTAATGAGACCAAAAATAATTAAGTAATTATTAAATAATAAATATTAAATAATTAATAAATAATTAACATTTTAAGGCCTTATATTAGGAAAACGTTATTTAAGACTTAAGGACCCGCGGACACCCTGCTTTATCAGCAAATCACAATATGAGTTATTTTAAATGCTCACAAAATTACCTTTTTGTTTTGCTCTGTGGTGGGAACGAGGTTTGATGAGGTGCTAAAATGCGATAAAATTCATTTGCTATGAAAAATGTGATCATTACTTTGATCTGGGTCAGGATATAAATTCATAGACACTTACATGTGAAGTGCACTCTGTGCTTTGGCTGCTTCTTGGCGAGTACTGTAGCGAATCAGAGCACTGCCTTGAGTCAAACCGAGGTGAAAGGTCAAAAGCGGCCCATGCTGCATACAGATAGTCCTCAAAGTGGAGCCATCAATCTGCAAATGATACAAATCATTGCAATGAAAAAAGAGAACTAAATGATAAGCTAATTAAAATCTAATAAAATCCAACATAACTCATAACATAGATACCTGAGGGGTAAGATTACTCAACACCAGCCAGCAGCTCCCCTTAGAGGCTCCTCCATCACTCCACGCAGAACCTACACAGATTAAGAGTAAGACAGTTAAAATCAGAATCAGAAAGTGCTTTATTGCCAAGTACGCTTGTGCATACAAGGAATTTGTTTTAGTGACATAAGCTTCCAGTACACAGAGACAACAACAACACACAGACAATAAAAAATAAGATGAGAATAAAAAAAATAATACACATGTAAATATAAAGACAAATATTGAAAAATAAATCGAAAAATAAATAAATTGTATGTACAGTTGTGCTATAGATGATAGAATGGAATAGAATAGAACTGTAGTGCAAATGCAGAACCTACACAGATTAAGAGTAAGACAGTTAAAATCAGAATCAGAAAGTGCTTTATTGCCAAGTACGCTTGTGCATACAAGGAATTTGTTTTAGTGACATAAGCTTCCAGTACACAGAGACAACAACAACACACAGACAATAAAAAATAAGATGAGAATAAAAAAAATAATACACATGTAAATATAAAGACAAATATTGAAAAATAAATCGAAAAATAAATAAATTGTATGTACAGTTGTGCTATAGATGATAGAATGGAATCATCTATAGCACAAACTATAAAACTAGGGATGGGTACCGAGAACTGGTATTTTTTTGGACCGGTACATAATTGGGTCTATACCGGACTACCAATAAGCTTCACAAACGATACTGTTATCGATACTTGCGTTGTTTTATCTCCATATACTTCAATGTTAATGGCGAATTAGAAGCTGCTGCTTGTCATTTTCCTTCACTGAATGATGTGGCCGACGTTTGCTCGACGTGCGTTATATCCACGGTGTGAGTGAAATGTTCAAAAGTGTGGACTCACGTTACAAAACTAAGCGACACCAGTGTCAGATGCAATATATGCAGTAGTGTAATAGTGAACAAAGGAGGCAACACTAGTAATATAATGAAACATTTACTAACAAAACACAACATCTACCTCAAGCAATGCGTTGTACTATGTCTCCCGGCTCCAGCTCCAACTGCAACTCGCGGGACACATTCACATCAAATGTTAATTCAGCGGTAGAGTTATACTCACGAGACACTGCACTTATTCGCAATCACAAAAGTACATTATTTGCGTGTGCCGGTTAAACATTTCATTTGCGTGCTGTTCTGACGTGCTTATTCAGAGCGCGTACACCTGAAGCGTGCGTAGCGTTACACTAAAAAGCCAGTCAAACAGCACCTGATTACTTAGCTATGTTAGTTATTGTCTGATTGCACCAATACTGTCAAAAACACACAAGATTTACATATAGACGCAGTTGGTTATGTCTAAAGTAAAAGTAAACAGTTAAGAGAAAAACAGATGCGTGCAGCTCTTAAAACGACAGTACTAAACATGCTGCCGATTGTCATTAAAGGTGGGGTAAGTGATTCCTGGAAGTCAATGTTGGCATTTGAAATCACCAAAACAAAAAACAAACACGGCCCTATTTTGATAGCTCCGCCCCACACATACGTACGCAACCCAGGCAACGATTAGTTCTGTGAAACAAAGCAAAACCAATGTCACACCGTGTCTACACCGGACGCGAGTGGCGCGGCGCGACAAAATACTATGGAACTCATTATAATCAGTGATGCTTGTCTACCATAGTTATATATACATATCTATGGTCTACACTGGATGCGGCGCAACACTACAAATCCCCGACAGAAAACTGCTGCTGCGTTCTATTCATGATGTATTGACACAAATTTCAAATGATTTTCAACGTTCGCTTTGTCGCGTCCAGTGTACTAGACAGACTTTAGCTGTTGCGGCACAGACTCGGTGTTACTCACCTATCGAGAAGAAACAAAGCAACCTCCGCGTCCGATCGCAGGCCTTCCGCTCCTTGAGTTCTCTCCAGCGCTGGAAAGCTGATCCGATATTTACACGGGTCCTACTTTTCCGCAGACGTTTTCCTCTTTTGTTTTTTATCCGCCATCTCTATCTTTCTGTCGCTCGGCTCGCTAATGTCCATCCTGTGCACTGATGAACGCTCTCTCCTCCACATCATGAGTAGACGTCACGCCCCTTACTGCTGATTGGCAACAAGTTTGTTTTGCTACTCGGCCCGAATCAGTTTTCTAAAGCGTTTTTGAAAAATTGCTTACCCCACCTTTAAAGGGATAGTTCACCCAAAAATTTTAATTCTGTCATTATTTACTCATCGTCATGTTATACCAAACCTGTATTAATTTCTTTCTTGTGTTGAACACAAAAGAAGATATTTTGAAGAATGTGGGTAACCAAACAGCTGCTGGTCCCCACTGACTTTGATAGTAGGAAAAAAAATATGGAAGTCACTGTGGACCAGCAGCTGTTTGGTTTCCCACATTCTTCAAAATAACTTGTTCAACTGAAGAAAGAAACTCATTCAGGTTTAAAACAACTTCAGAGTGAGTAAATGATGACACCATTTTAATTTTTGGGTGAACTATTCCTTTAATGTTATTAGAATACAACACAAAGAGAAAAAAAACTCACTGCTCTTGACTGAAGAACTTTAATACAGTTGCTAAAGTTCAGCAGTATTAAAATAACTTTTCACATCATACAGGGTTTCTGCAGGATTTTTAAGCTCAAATTTAAAGGCCCCATATTGTCAAAACTGAAATTTCCTGGCTTTTTTCACGATAACTGAGACCTAGGGGCTATTTAACTACCATATACTGTAAGTTTCAAAACAGTCAGTCCACAGTAAAATGCACACAGCCTGCATAAAGTAGCTGTGATTTTTCACGAACCGTTGTGACTTCTGTAAAAAGTTGATGTCAGAACTACACAGTCACCGCCTTCAGTCACCACCCCGAGCACCAAGCATTTTTGATGATCGTTTCTGTCCAGTCTGCTCGTTTTATCGCGTTTAGCAACAGTTGTCGTTGGTTTTTTGTCTGGCAGTGGCAGCAGATATGCGATCAATTCTAATTTGAGGCTGTATTACGTCGATTCTAGCACCCAACATCACAACAAGATTATATTTTAAGCTCCTTATGTAGCCGAATCTGCGCTGGTTTGAATGGGCCGCCTCCAGTTTCCCCTTTGTTTTGCTTCCTCCAGCTAGCACTGTGACGTCGGCTGACCTTAGTTACCTGTGGTTGGTCTGGCCGTGCGTCACTCAGAAAACAACTGACCAATCAGAAGAGAGGGTCATGAATATTAATTAGACAGGCCAAAATCGACCTGTTCTCAGCAGAGCTCCTGAGAGAAGAGCTGTAAAAATATATTGAGATGGTTTTTGATACTTATACCGCAAATATATATTCTTAAGGACATCAAAACCTAAAATAAAACTCCAGAAAGGTGTAAAATATGTGACCATTAAGGCCTTTTTAAGACCTGCACAAATAAAATTAATACCATATGAGCGGGGTAGGGCAATGTCTATAGTACCATATTAAACTGTAAAATTACTGTAAAAAGCATAATTTACAGTTCAGATACAAGTTTTCACAAAAACAAAAAGTTTTATAAAATGATCAACTTTACATTTCAGCCTTTAAACCATTTTTAAGAAAGTGGGGTATAGTCAAGTGGAGTCAAAAGTATTAATTATTATATTAATTTCAACAATTACTTAAATAAATTATTATATCAATTAAATAACAAATTATGGGTGTGCGATACTGACAAGAAATGATATCTCGATAATTTTCTGGGATTTTATCGATAACGATCATTAGACAATATTTTGCTGAGTGTGTTATTGTGCTGATATCTTATCTCTAATTGTGCTGACAGCTAACTCCTGAATTTTTTGACATTCTTCATATTCTGTGTGGTCAGTTCACAGCAGTGATAGAAATTAATCATTTCCAACAAGTTTTATGGGCATTTTTACCTTTAAGCCATTTTTTTCTAAAAGTGTGCACCATCTTTTGAGTCAAATTCTTGCATTTGGGCTGTTACCAAGCAAATTAAATCAGTATCAACAATTTATCTTTGCAATGCAGAGGAAACACAGAAGCTGCATTAGAAGTGGCATTTAGATGCATTTACACACTGTTTAATGCAGCTCTGAGGGACATGGAATACTTTAACCTACAGTTACAAATGCATAAATAATGTTTTGATATTTTAAATATAAAACACTGAAAACTGATGTTTGAAATTATTTAAAAAATGAAAAGGTACCTTAAATGTGAAAGTAAAACCGCCAGTTGGTGGCAGCAAGTCACTGTTAAGTGAGTCACTGTGATTGAACCGAATCATTTAAACGGCTGATTCATTCAGGAACGAAACACCGTCACAGCTCTGTGGCTGTGTTTTGAAGGATTTTTGTTGGGAGAAATAGAGAAAAAACAGGAAATATGGTGTCTAAAACGCAAGTCTCTTAATATTAACTTCTTGTTTATTGAACTGTTGTATAAAATCAATATCACATTTGTAATCATGCTGACTTTGAGAAAAAAATGGCACTTTCGTGTGATATTAACTTCATGAAATGATATAAATATATAGATTTTCTGCCCCATATCTTGAATTATGTGATAATTCTAAATGCATTTTAATAAGACTGATTCATGCAGTGAAAGAGAACGCACTATAAATGCGCACGCGCACTAGTCTAACCTGCTAGACTTCATCATCTAATGTGCGCACACTGTAGGTGTTTTGTTGGCTTTTTGCAATATACTCGATAATGTTGAATCGCACATCGTTAAAACAATAATTACGATATTATCGCAGACCATACATATCGCACACCCCTACTGTTCACCAGTTCACATTTAAAGCGCTGCATGTTTGCAGGGTAAAAACATGGGTCGATTTTTGCATTTGTCTGAACTCTGAACAAAACATCAGTTTTATTGAAAATGCTCATTCATTCTGCCAGCAGGTGGAGCGTTTGGTAGAAGTATCACTGTTTCCCCGGTAACAGCAGAACACAAATCAGCGCAGCACCGGACTTTGAACTATTTAATGAAATCATAGCCTTTTGAAGTTTGTCACATTCAGACATATCGCAATTCTAGTCTTTCCATCCCCAAATTTAAGACCTCTTGAAATCATAATTAAGACTTTCTTGTACAATTTAAAACTTTTAAGGCCTTAAATTTGATACAACTAAATTTAAGATTTTAAGACCCGCGGAAACCCAGTCATATCTTTTTGCACCAAATAGTATTGATAACAGTATCGATAAGTACCGGTATCGATAAACAGTATCAATATCGATCAAATGTAAACGATACTCATCCCTAGTTAAAACAGGTTGAATTTACTTGAGTGAATGTCTAAACAATGTTTAATTTTAACATCTGTGATTTTCAATAATATTTTACAGTTCTATGGTTTCTGAGGTGTTATATTACCAGGCCCAAATCTGTTTTCTTGGCCGCCTCCAGTGCCACCCCAGCCTCTACCCAATCGTGGGCCTCCTCCTGTCCAGGGAGAAATGGAGGGCTGTTTCTGATGGGTCAGTCCAGGAGGTGGGCGAGGCAGATGAGAGCTGTTGCGATTGGTCTTCCAAGGCTTGTTGTGCCCTATTGGCTCAAGTGGCCAACTGGGCTTATAGTCCGTGTACTTAGCTGTGAGAACAGGAAATAAATAAAAAGAACAGGTGAGAACAGGAAATTCCCAGAGTATTCAAACTGGGAATAAACAAGAATTGATGGAATTTAGTGATTCATATAAAATCAAATCAAATAAGAAGTACCATCTTAGGCATGTTCATTTTAACCGGTTAACCGTTAACCGAAAGTAAGAATTTTTGACCGATTAATACAATCAGTTAAACGGTTTAAAAAGTAAAAATGTTTTTTTTAGTAATTTATCCAAATATTTAAAAAGGTTTGCTGCATGGTTAAAATACGCTACGCGTATAAAAATAAAATAGTTTTTTAGGGGGAAAAAACATAAGTCCCATTTTATAATTTCATTCAGAAATAGGTCTAATGCCGACGCGAAATGTTTACAAACATTATAATCTTCATCATCTAATGTGCGCACACTGTAGGTGTTTTGTTGGCTTTTTGCAATATACTCGATAATGTTGAATCGCACATCGTTAAAACAATAATTACGATATTATCGCAGACCATACATATCGCACACCCCTACTGTTCACCAGTTCACATTTAAAGCGCTGCATGTTTGCAGGGTAAAAACATGGGTCGATTTTTGCATTTGTCTGAACTCTGAACAAAACATCAGTTTTATTGAAAATGCTCATTCATTCTGCCAGCAGGTGGAGCGTTTGGTAGAAGTATCACTGTTTCCCCGGTAACAGCAGAACACAAATCAGCGCAGCACCGGACTTTGAACTATTTAATGAAATCATAGCCTTTTGAAGTTTGTCACATTCAGACATATCGCAATTCTAGTCTTTCCATCCCCAAATTTAAGACCTCTTGAAATCATAATTAAGACTTTCTTGTACAATTTAAAACTTTTAAGGCCTTAAATTTGATACAACTAAATTTAAGATTTTAAGACCCGCGGAAACCCAGTCATATCTTTTTGCACCAAATAGTATTGATAACAGTATCGATAAGTACCGGTATCGATAAACAGTATCAATATCGATCAAATGTAAACGATACTCATCCCTAGTTAAAACAGGTTGAATTTACTTGAGTGAATGTCTAAACAATGTTTAATTTTAACATCTGTGATTTTCAATAATATTTTACAGTTCTATGGTTTCTGAGGTGTTATATTACCAGGCCCAAATCTGTTTTCTTGGCCGCCTCCAGTGCCACCCCAGCCTCTACCCAATCGTGGGCCTCCTCCTGTCCAGGGAGAAATGGAGGGCTGTTTCTGATGGGTCAGTCCAGGAGGTGGGCGAGGCAGATGAGAGCTGTTGCGATTGGTCTTCCAAGGCTTGTTGTGCCCTATTGGCTCAAGTGGCCAACTGGGCTTATAGTCCGTGTACTTAGCTGTGAGAACAGGAAATAAATAAAAAGAACAGGTGAGAACAGGAAATTCCCAGAGTATTCAAACTGGGAATAAACAAGAATTGATGGAATTTAGTGATTCATATAAAATCAAATCAAATAAGAAGTACCATCTTAGGCATGTTCATTTTAACCGGTTAACCGTTAACCGAAAGTAAGAATTTTTGACCGATTAATACAATCAGTTAAACGGTTTAAAAAGTAAAAATGTTTTTTTTAGTAATTTATCCAAATATTTAAAAAGGTTTGCTGCATGGTTAAAATACGCTACGCGTATAAAAATAAAATAGTTTTTTAGGGGGAAAAAACATAAGTCCCATTTTATAATTTCATTCAGAAATAGGTCTAATGCCGACGCGAAATGTTTACAAACATTATAATAAACACTGTAAACATAGCTAGGCTATTTTAGTTCCCCTCACTCCACAACAAATCAAATTAACAGTATTTAGAAATTAAATTAATTACAATTAAATATATAAGAAGCTATAGCAATATAAACGACAAGCCAAAACGAATTCATTTGGGCTAAAACGAAACTGAAACCAACGTTAGGTCTCTCATTCCACACAAAATCAAATGTTTCCGTATACACGATGTATTTAAATGGCAAATTATTATTTATTATGTAGTCTACTTCACTCGCGTTCCAATATCCACGTAAAACAAAATGTTTTGCATAACATCACGGCGGTACTGTGATAACAATGAACGGCTTAACAGATTTTATTACATATTTGAACTGAGCAGTGTGTTTTTTCCCATATGTTTGACTGATTGTATTTTATTATGATAATGAGCAGGCTGCATTGTCAAGGTAGCAAAGCTTAACTGTGTGCGTGCATGCGGCGCCGGCACAATCACTTGAATTTTTTCCTTCTAACAGTAGAAGCTCCTACTCCTTTTAGTCATAAAGATAATCAGAATTGTAAAAGGTTATTTATGTACATTCACAATAAAAACAAATCTTTCTGCTTTTGTAAAATAAGCCTGAAGAAAAATAGGATGTCGCATTCTGCCATCTGTTTCCTTTCGCGCAGCACAAAAATTACCCGAAACTCTGCATACTAGGCTACTTGTTGAACAGTTTTTCTTTTGTTCTCTTAATTTAAGTAAAAATATATTTCTCGTATAGGCCTATTTATTATTATCATTTTATTATTATATAGCCTAGCTTTATGATGTTTTTCTCCGCTCGCAGAAGAGCTGCAGGAGCGTGATGGGATGCATGTCAATCCTCATGTTCTGTTGTTTGCTGCTTTTTGCACATGTAAAATTAATCCCCAGGAAACAAATGTTAGATTTTTTAACGGGTCACGGACACTTATCCTATCTAATTTAAAATAATCTTGTCAGTTAATGGTTAATAATCGGTTAACGTGCGTCAGTTGTCGGTTAGGAAAAATAACCGAAATTAACATCCCTATACCATCTAGTGAGAAGAGTGCTTTGTTGTTACCTGGGTTGTGTGCATTGTTGAGGGGGCTCTCTGAGGCACTGTAGGGCCAGGCACCAGGTGAAGGCAGCAAGGTGTTGAGGGAGGGATTTGATTCTATGCCAACACATGCAAAATACAAGACTTGTTTGTTAGTATTTACATGAGTATGTAAATGACATTTAGAATTCAAGGCCTAGCACTCTGTGTGTTTAAAGGTAGAGGAACTACCGTTCAAAGAAGAAATCAATGTCATAAAACACCAGTCAAATGTTTGAACAAACTTGATTGAATCAAAGATTCTTTATGATCTTAGAAAACCATTTGATCTGAATGTTTAAGTTTAAATGCTTGAACTTAGTTTTGTAGATATGAATAAATTAGTTCTGTAGAATAAATAAATTGTCCTTAAATACAAATTTCTTTCTTAGCTTAGCTTAAATGTGTGGTTGTTGATACACAAGAACAAACCTCATTTGTATCCACTATTTTATATCCTCTATGTGCCTTGATCAATGTGATTCATAAAACAAAAAGGACCCAACCACTAACTAATTATATTAAACATGTACTTCTCATTCTAAACTATTATCTGTAAGTGTAAGGAGCTGTACCTGTGTTGTCTCTTAACAACTGGTGCTCAGTGTCGTTGAGGCTTGACATGGATGAGCCCAGCATACTTCCAGGGGTCATGTAAGGATCAGATTCAGGGTCCACACTCTGAATTCCTTTCCAAGGCACTCCTGGTTGGAACTCTGAAACGAAAATCATATTTCAATTAAATAGATATTTTTACAAGTAACTAGGATGAAAATGTTCAGATGTGCATCACTGTTTACCTGGAGGCCAGCTGGACGTGCCAGTCTTGGCGCCCATCTTGTTTCCAGGACTTCTGTGCCAGTGATCTGATGGCCCTTGTGAAGGCACACCCAAACCCTCACCTCCCAGCATCTCATACTGGGAATATGGGGAACTGCCTCTCATTTTGAGAGGAGCAGCAATGGGACCTATATATCAGAGGAACAAGGCAAGAAGACTCAGTTACTGTCAAACTTGTACCAGACATTTCACACTTCTTTGTATATCCTAAACTTGTAGCGGTCACATAAAATGGAACTGCACCATTTTTATGGAGAGTGCCATCAGGAGGTGAGGGGGCTGGGGAATGACCTTCCATCATCCACTTGAAACGAGACTGCTGCCCCCCACTGTCTTTAAGCCCAGCTGGGCCACCAACCATGGGACCCAATTCCAGACCAGGGAGGCTCACTCCAGGCCCAAACCCTTCAAGACACAGAACAGCACAGAAAATGGCAAGTTACAAAAAGTTACAGTTCCCAGCAGGCATGACACTCTCATGGGGCTCTTTAAAATAAAAACAGACTCACCAGAATAAGTTCCTTGTGTTTTTTGATGCAGGTCTGCTACAGATCCTGCCAAGCCAGGGTGTGAGAGGGAGTCCGACATTGGCATCTTTGGACCACTACCACCAAGGTGAGAAGGAGAGAGTTTCGAGCTGCCTCCTGGGCCTCCCACATGCTGCTGCTGCTGCTGTTGTCTCTGCTGCTGAAGAACAGCCATGATTCTGGCAAGCTGGAGAAAAAAAAACCAGCAATTCAATTTGACAGCAGCAATTCAACAGGAACTCATATTGCCGACATGTCCACAACTGCAGAGGGTTAAACCCCAATCCTCATTTAATTTTCACATAACAAAAACAGATGACAACAAACAGCATCTTGCAATTTGTTTTGCTATGTTGTTTGACTTCAAACTACAGCATCATCTCCTGTGGCACATCTACACAAATATTGAGTCTATTCATATGCAAGAAAGAGGGATGTTTGCCAGTCTGCTTGTTTCAAAAAAGTTACTTGAATAAGTATACAAGCCATAATGAGTCAAAGAGAAGAGACTTACGCTTGATCAAGCCATTAAATATAAATTCTATAATATGAAACTAGTACAAAGAATGTAATTATGGAATGTAGAATTTTCTGAGAGCACCTGATCACTGTAGAAGCATCAGGAAACATTCAAACTTGCAGAAGCTTTTTACAGTTAAATAGTAGTTTAGCAATAAGAGGTCAAAATGGTACCTGTTGTGGGTCTGCTTGTTGACGTATGTTTGGGGGGAACTTGCGCTGGTTCTGCAGCAGTTGCTGCTGTTGTTGTTGCTGTGGTTGCTGTTGAAGTAGCAGCTGACAGGCCTGCAAGGAACCATGAGTCACAGGGTCAAAAGAAAAAACAAACAGAACTGTAGTGAGTGTATTGTGAGTCTGACCAGCACAGATGAAGTCCTGAGCATGTAACAAAGCATAGAGCTACCCACCAGTTGGAACTGAATATGAGGGGGGTATATGCTGTTGAGCATGGCAATGTGCTGTGGGGAAAGCTGTGGAGGAAAGATGCCTCCCCCAACACCTCCACTGGGAGGAGGCATCTGCTTTAGCACAGAGCCTGGCACCTGTAACAGAAAGATCGAATTAGACGAAGATCACATCTGAGTTGCATTTCAGCTAGCTGCATTTCTGTAGTTAACAGGAATTTATCTTAAAGACAGTGTGAAATCCTATTGTGCATAATCAGTGCACAGTACTTTGAGGACAAAAAAAAAATGTTAAAGGGGTGGTTCACTGTTTTTTTTTTCTAGGCTTGATTGTGTTTATGGGGTACAGTCTAACGTGTTAATGCTTCATTTTTTTTTTTTTGTAAAAAGCATTATTTTTCACATAGTTTACCTTTATTCCACACCGCTCTGTCCCTTCACTGAGAAACACGCTTGTCATTTCCTGCTTTTATTAAGCCCCACCCTCAGAAATAGGCGATGGGCTCGGATTGGTTAGTGTAGCTAATCAGCTCATGGGGAAATATGAATAATTAATCATAACTAGTTATAATTAATTATAAATATTTAGATCCACTGTAGATATTTACTTGACCTCTCAGGCTCAACTGTCTGTCAATTCTAAGAACGTTCATTTCCTGGTTAAGGGAAATTACTTTAAAAAGGGTCCTAATAGCTGTAGGAAACTAAAAGGGAAAGTAAATAAACAATCATCATCCTTAATAAAAATAAATTTAGCTGAATTGGTACATTTATGCTAAACAAATATAAATAAATGCAATAAAATTAAAGATAGGTAGAATAAAGTCATAACAAAAAAAAACAATAACGCAAGTAAAACCAAAGTATGTACAGAGAGAGAGAGAGAGAGAGAGAGATTTGAAAGTTACACTTTACAGTCGGATGCTAACAGCTAGCAGTAGAGGTAAAGGGCTTAGCTTAAATGCCTGTGCGGGGGTTAACGAGTTAGCGTTGGCTACACGCAGTTCTTTGTTTACACACAGGTCTGAGAGATTTGAAAGTTACACTTTACACACCTTTCTAAGTGTTAGTCGGATGTTAACAGCTAGCAGTTGAGATAAAGGGCTTAGCTTAAATGCCTGTGCAGCTGCTAACGAGTTAGCGTTGGCTACACGCAGTTCTTTGTTTACACACAGGTCTGTGAAGTGGGGGCTGTTGTCAGATTAAATTCTGGTACCATTTATACGGGCTGCTAATCTGAGATTTCGTCGTCAGAAAAGGCTTACCCTCTACCAACAACAGAAATTAAGATTTCTTCGCTAAAATCAGGTTAGTTTTTTGTCGCACGATTTAAACATATTACAGCACTGAAAACTTTTACTACTTGTAGGAAGGCACATTCAAGCTATAGTTTTATCTGATTTTGATCAGAAACTGGTGCGCGCATGTATAAGAAGTTATGTAAATGTTTCACATGAGCGGGTCAATATGAACACGATACGTAACACATAATAAGGCCTTAAATTAGTGAAATGAGGAGCATCGCTCAGATCACCTACACAGTGCTGAAAAAGGGGATTTCTTCGCCCAAGATGAGACCGATTTATTCTGGTACCATTTATCTGAGCTGCTAATCTGAGATTCTGTCATCAGAAAAAGACCTATGCTCCACTAACGACAGAAATAAGGATTTCTTCACTAAAATCAGGTTAGTTTCTTATCGTACAATTTAAACACATTATAGCACTGAAAACTTTCTACTGCTTGTAGGAAGGCACATTCAAGCTATAGTTTTCTCTGATTTTGATCAGAAACTGGTATGCGCATAGATAAGAAG
>NW_015505236.1:1005791-1006646 GCF_001515645.1 Sinocyclocheilus grahami | reverse complement strand
TATGAGCTGCTAATCTGAGATTCCGTCGTCAGAAAAAGACCTATGCTCCACTAATGACAGAAATTAGGATTTCTTCGCTAAAGTCAGGTTAGTTCCTTATCGTACGATTTAAACACATTATAGCACTGAAAACTTTCTACTGCTTGTAGGAAGGCACATTCAAGCTATAGTTTTATCTGATTTTGATCAGAAACTGGTATGCGCATGGATAAGAAGTTACTAAAACTTATGAAACAGACACATAAGATTGATTACTGGGTCTGCTTGCAAGCAATGTTTAAAACGACGCCACCGTTCTAAATTACTGCTAGTACTGCATAAAGTAGGAACAATTATTTTCCTGGCCATGTGACTGCTGGGATTTTTCTGGCTAGCTTGTCAAGGTCTCTGGGGGTCACATCATGCGCTGCTGCAGGGATGCTTGGAAGGGACCCCCTCCTCTCTGTGGTTGCTGGAGGTATTATGGTTCTGTCTGCTGAGTTGTTAAGCAGAAAGTGTTGGCTCCCCCCTTCGTAGCTTGGTGCACCTAAGGGAGTTTGCACTGCTGAGTGAGGATGCAGGAGTAGGGTGTCTCTCCCACTGTGTTTCCTTTTGCAGCCTATAAGAGTACCTGAGTTATCTTTGGACCATGTCAAGCTTGTCTTGAGTGTTGTTCAGCTGCTGGATCAGAGTCTCTTGAAGTCTATTGATTTCCTCCTGTAACTCCATTCTGCTGGGGTTCTTTTGGGATACTCCCGTGATCGGTTGCTTGAGATAATTCACCTCCTGTTTCAGACCCATGAGGTTGTGGGCCAGGAAGATGATGATCTTGGTGAGCTTTTTGTAGCCATAACTCTCGCTTGAGTCATGAGTCTG
>NW_015505236.1:1004153-1005643 GCF_001515645.1 Sinocyclocheilus grahami | reverse complement strand
AACACCTGGCCAGTCCTCTTTGGTCTGCAATCTGGGCAGTTAATCTGAGCATCTGCAACTTTTTTGGCAAACTTGTGTTGAGAGTAAGGGCTAGAGACTACTACAAGATCAAACAGAGTGTGGACAGCTAGGTTTTGCCACGTGTGCTTGGCTGAAGTATTAGGTTATTATCTTAGCTGTGGATGACAGAATGCTAAAATAGGTTTTGGTCAGCATATGTTTGCTGAAAAGGGTGTGAACAGTTCTGATTGATGACTTAAGACTGTTCTTATTGTCAAATTATCACTCAGAACTTGATGTTTCACAACAGGCTTAACCTCTGAGGAAGTGGAGTAGAAGATGGAAAAGGAAAAGGGTTAGGGTTAGGGGTTAGGTAATCATTTCTATTCAGATTATGCTTATTATTTGGTACTCAGGACGATAGTTATGCCCTAGTATTTGTCTAGATGACTTGTGTAACAGGGTCATAAAATTAGGGTGCATGTTGAAAAATAAACAAATCAAAAATAGAAGTGTCTCTGGTTCCTTTTGAGGTTCAGAGAGAACATCAAACCAAAAGGGGAACAAAAGGGGGCATAACATGTAAATGGATTTAAAATGAGCTGATTGCTATTATTAAAACAGGGTAATCAATCTGGTATTAGGAACAAATAGTAGCACTCGTGATCAACTGTAAGATTTGTGTTGGGCAACACACCATGTCTGGTCACAGCTGCTGCGTGTTCAGCTCCCATGCTGAAGCCAGCCATGTGTGTGCCCCCGCCCTCCGTAGCGCATGCCACTAAAAACACCCAATAACTTAATGATTCTTCTCTAGATAAACAGTTAAAATGTAATTAAATTTAGATTTAATTAACTAGTAGCTGAGCAATAGCATTCAGGAAGGATACATCTAAGATTGGGAAACATAGAAACAGAAGGAAAAGAAAGGGAAAAATCAGAAACCAGGGATTAGGTTAAGTTCAACTTACTTCACACTGCATACACACATGCTGTATTTAAAAGCTTCAATTAAACAGTGCTAACTGCTAATTGTTAAAGCTATTTGGTAGCTTAGCCTAAGATGAACTATGCTAAGTCGTGTTAGCTTAGCTGCTTCAGGTGGTTTGTTTGCAACATGGCGTCGCGTGTGCTATGTGAAGTTAGTGCTCCCTGTGACAAGTCATTTTCATGGTAACTAATGCATGCCAGTGCAATTCAAACAGTTTAGTGTCTGCCTATTTCAAAGAAGTTGCCCACAGTTTTAAAACGTGGTGCTTTCAGTCCTTCAAGACTTGTTGCATTAAATAAGCACTTCTGTGAGTGCTTCTCTAATTTAACAATAAACTTCTTGCACTTGTTTAAAGAATAACAAAATGGGTTTACTGTAAGTTAAAGCCTGTTTAAACATATATGTAGTTATGTGTGCCTCACACCTGAATACTAAAGTACAGTATTAAACCTTTAATTTCACTCAGCGAGTGAAACACAGTAATGACCACCAGGTTGCT
>NW_015505236.1:987271-1003532 GCF_001515645.1 Sinocyclocheilus grahami | reverse complement strand
AGAAAAAGAAGAAAAAGAAAGTGAAAAATCAGAAACCATGGATTAGGTTAAATTCAAATTACTTCACACTGCATACACACATGCTGTATTTAAAAGCTTCAATTAAAGAGTGCTAACCCCTAATTGTTAAAGCTATTTGGTAGCTTAGCCTAAGATGAACTATGCTAAGTCGTGTTAGCTTAGCTGCTTCAGGTGGTTTGTTTACAACATGGCATCGCGTGTGCTATGTGAAGTTAGTGCTCCCTGTGACAAGTCATTTTCATGGTAACTAATGCATGCCAGTGCAATTCAAACAGTTTAGTGTCTGCCTATTTCAAAGAAGTTGCCCACAGTTTTAAAACGTGGTGCTTTCAGTCCTTCAAGACTTGTTGCATTAAATAAGCACTTCTGTGAGTGCTTCTCTAATTTAACAATAAACTTCTTGCACTTGTTTAAAGAATAACAAAATGGGTTTACTGTAAGTTAAAGCCTGTTTAAACATATATGTAGTTATGTGTGCCTCACACCTGAATACTAAAGTACAGTATTAAACCTTTAATTTCACTCAGCGAGTGAAATGCACGGTTTTGTGTAGTACTCGTACTGAAACGCCCGTGACGCTTCCGGTGATATTAACCTCTGCCGTCTCACTAATGAGGACATAAATACATGAATAACATCTCCAGAACTGCTCTGATACTACTACTAAAATTATTAAAACCTTATTTTTAAGGAATACACATTCAATATTTCTTCAATGTTTTAATTGTAATATCAAATTACCTTTATTTTTCAAAAATTTTAATTTGTTTAATTTTCATTACTTAAAAGATAGATTAAATGAATGTTTTATGCCTTAAAACAAAATGTAAATACACAACACAGAATTTCTGAGCAAAAAATTCATAAGGCTATTGTAAGAATAAATGAAACTTGTTTTATGCTTTCAAATTAGACATGCTAAAACAGAATTTGGTTACAATAAAACATAAGGTTGGACAAATAAAACATTTCATAGGGCCATAAACTTAATATTTGTTACACTTTTAATAAATTGATGTTAAATCGTTTAAGTTTCATGATTTTAATTAATTAGACATGCTTTTTGATTAATAAAATGTAATTTAACCATTAAAAAGGAGTCCAGAAAAAAAAAAAAAAAAAAAAAAAAAAAAAAAAAACGGAATCTGCAGAAGCATTCTAGCTCATGTCTTCATCTTAGAATCTAACCGAACCACCGACTCTGAGCGGGTCCTTGGTGTGAGGCCTTTAAGGTCGGAGAAAATTCACGCCTCTCAAGATGGCTTGTCCAATGAGAAAGGCTGAAATTCCAAGCGGGAGATTGCAATTGCTGGAGGGTTTTACGACCCTTTGTGTGAGGGCATGGTCATTTGCAAATGGAACTTGAATCGAAATTACTAAAGATTCTCAGGACACTAATATATTGCGCCTATGTACCAACATATAATATACACTCTCGTTTAGATCATCAGAAGGCGAATTCATAGATACTAAACATGGTAGGATTACATATAGGCAAGATGACAGGAATGAGTGTTTCCATCATAAGCCTGCATAAAACAGTATAAAATCTCAAAGACAACATACACAATGACCTGAAGGATATGTGTGTTCATTCAAAGAAAGGTTTTCCTCTGGATTAATTAGAAAAGAGTCAATTTCTACTGTGCACTGTCTCTTCCTATGGAAAAGGCAGTGATTTTCCCTACTCACATTCCATTAGGTCGTAAATGGCTCTGGTCTAGCAAAGGTGTCGTGGTTGCCATGGTAACCAGTGGCCTGTGGTCATTCGCAGACATCCTGGCGCCCAGTCTATTGGGTGAGGGGTCTGTGACGACTTGTTAATCTAATGAATAACTGATTTGTTAAATCAAATGAAAAATTGTGTTTTTGATTGGTCCAGACGCTACAGTTAGCTAGCCCAGTGTGTTGTGATTGGCTAAACCGCCTCTAGTGCGCGTCTAAACATCCTGCCCCTCACCTCAGCGCATGTGGTCCGGTTGTATTGTAAACAACATCATCGTAAATATCGCTTATCAGATTGAGCCCGATTGATAAGCAGAGGATATTATTGAAGAGGATTGTGCAGAACCTGTGCAAGCACGGCTTTTAATGGTAGGCCTATGTTTTTTTGTTTGTTGTTGTCTCATACTTTTAGATACGCTGTTATTTGTAAATGCTACTGCTTATGTTAGCTTTTAATATACGGTTTTATCCTGATTAAAGCTTTAATACAGTACGGCAACTGCACGTGCGTCCATGTTTAACGTTTCTCATAGCTATGTGAAAATAAATGTATAATTGGAACTAGGGATGTCAATTTTCGATAATTTCCATGATCGATCGTCATTTAAATTAACAATCAATTAATCGATTAATCGTTAACCTTAATGCTGCAAAATGTGTCTATGCAGCCCGGCATGACAGGATGTGCAAAAGTTACTCAAAAAAACCCCCCCGCTTTCTCACCCAATTTAAATGGGATTTAGTCTGAATAAAATGCTAGTAGCAGGATTGTAAAATGAATAGATGTGATTATGATCAATTGATAAAATGAAGAGAGCTCGTTTGAGATCATTTTACTTTGTTGACTGTTTCCTATCCCGACACGGAGACCGCTGAACGCACCTCTTTAAATGGTTTAGTGGTGCTCGTTGTTGTATTTTAAAACACAATTGCAATGTTTTCAACTGACATTATGGCATTAAAAATAATATTATCCCAAACGTAACTGTGGCGCGTGTGGCTGTGCTGCGCAGTCAGTGAACCGCTTCCATCGGCGCTGCTGCAGCAAAACACACTGTTGCGCACATCAAACATTTTTATGTGAGTATTATGACCAGTACTTAATTTGATCCTGCTGGATCCTGTTCCGGAAAATGTCAGATTTTACATTTTTGCGTTGCGGTATGCGTATTTGTTTTTAAAAATCCGGCATTTACAGTGCATTAGATCATGACAGTGCATGCGTGCGTGCGTGCGTGCATACGAGACGGCGCGAGCGCGGGTTGGTTAGATGTATTTGGAGCTTATTGCTCACATCTCATTCGGCACAAATCCAAATGTTTCCATATTCGTAATGTATTTGAATGTTAAACTATTATTTATAATGTAAACTAGGCTTGTACTTTACATGCATTCGCATATAGACGGAAAAGATCATCCTCTTCACATGAGCAAAAACGTCCTTGGTATAGCAGCAGAGTGGACCAGTATACTACGGTCTATTTAAACTGACCAGTGTAACCTTTTATATGTTTGGTTGACTGTATTTTATTTTGATAATGAACAGACTGCGATGTAAGTTTGAATTGCTAGAATATGTGGGATGTGTGCGATCTGGTGCGATCGAACAGCTGAAACATTAAAAACTTGTTTATGGAGCACCGCACCACCCTTCTGTTTTAAATCTGTTAGCTTAATTATTTAAGCCAGATATATTTAGCTTTTTCTTTTTTTTTTAATGAAAACAAATTGTTATTTTTATTTTAGGCCTTTTACTTACATAGGCTATTCATTTTCCTTAAAGCATCGCATTTTGTCCCAGAGCTTGAAAACCTGTGCCTAGGCTAGTTATGTCCATGCAGAAACTAGTGAACGATGCTCTTAGTTGTGGCATCACCGTTTAGTGACACCATTGAATGCTCCGGGAAAACGTATAGTCAGTGTCGGTCACAGCGCCTTTTAATTGCTGGTTTGAATCCAGTAATTATTTATATACAATGTATAAGCTCTGATTATGACAAGTGTGGTATAAAAGCTTTGTTTAGAGGAATAACTGGTTACACTCTTAAAAATAAAGGTGCTTCAAAAGGTTATTCAAGCGATGCCATAGAAGAACCATTTTTGGTTCCACAAAGAACCATTCAGTCAAAGGTTATTTAAAGAACCATCTCTTTCTTACCTTTTTGTAATCTGAAGAACCTTCTTTCACCACAAAGAACCTTTTGTGAAACTGGACAGTGGCCACAAATTAATAAGTCGTAGGAATGAATTAACAAGTTGTAGGAATTAATAGCCTATCTGTCCAGTGTCCCGCAGCCCTGCAAAGCGCAGAGCCCGATATGAAAGAATTATCTGGGGAAATGACTTAGTTACTACATTTCTATTGCTTTCCATGTTGAAGAACGTTGTGTTGTTTCTATTTTAATGTTTTACTTTTAAAGTTTAAATCACATTAAAAGCTTAATTTGTAATTATGAGTGAATGATGATGCATTTATATACAGTCACCGTCACTCACAGCCACTCGCACGTGTTTTGCGCATGAGCCGCACGCAGCCCAAAATTAAACGACTTAATCAACCATCGATAGCTTTAATCGATTGCATCTCTTATTGACAGGGGCGGGGTTTATGTTATGTTACGAACCCGGGAAGTAACTTCTTGTAGTCCCTACCAGCCGTTTTTGTAGGCATTAAACTGCCAGAATTTTAAAAGACGATATCTCCGTTTACATTGAACTTTCAGCTTCGTACTCTTTGCAGATATTGTTTATGCTCAAACAAAAACATTACACACTAACGTTAAAGTGAAATCGCAATGAACCACCCCTTTAAAACCTCAACAAAATGTCTGCTTCTAAAATGACTTGTCTGTCAACATCTTGCAAACTACTGAAGTAATATTAACCAATGCATAGTATTATCAAGTACCTGCGGTGACAGGAACTGATGAGGCACTTGCGCTCGTACTGATGGATTGACAGGAGGCACCCCTGGTTGGTGCCTGGACTGTGCCATCCCACCTCCGCTACTAAACAACTGACCACTCGCCTAAAGAAAAAGGATAGAAGATTAGAAAACACACAGATAATCACAGTGACAGCAGAGGCTCAGATTACCATTTTCAGACACGTAAAGAGATGCAAATACCTTGTCATAGTAAGGCCCAGGTTCACATGCCCCCATCTCTTTGGAACCAGGTGAACGGAAGATTACTCCTGCTCCCCCTCCACGTCCTCCTTTACGCATCTCTCCATTGTACTCATTTAAGCCCATGCCACGCTTTTCTCCTTCCATCTTTTTGTCCTGCGGAGGACCAGGGGCCAGATCCAAAGAACGACCACTGGGGTCCTCTCCCTAGTAACAAGCCACTACATTGGTAAACCTTATTCAAACTAAAACTTAATTCAAACATGTTAATATGGATGCATGATATATTAGTGAGCAAAATCCTATTTGCCTACAACTAGGAAAACAGTTACTTTTATTAAAGCTACTTAATGACCTATTGGTAAGCCCCTCCCCTCGAATGCAGAAGAGCCAATGTGTTTCAGTGTGAAAGCAAAAGAACTTTATTTGGCCTTCCGGAAGCAATTAGGAATCATTGGTTAAGATATATTTACAACAGAACAGCACAACCCAGAAGTTCGAATTTGTGCAATGCATTTTATGGACGACAGTTTTTTGAACCTAGAAGAGTACAAGGCTGGCTGTGCACAAAGGCTATTTCTAAAAAAAAAATAATAATAAAATGGGTCAATTCTGACTTTTCTATGACAATCTGGCACTTCTGAATCAGCGACTGTAAGTATGTTTTGTTATTAGTTTAAGTATTTGCTCTTGACTGTTCAAATGCAGAGTTTTGCACAGCACAGAGTAACGCGTCGTGTGTGTGAGGGGAACAGGGTCACATCACAGGAGAGTGAACTGCCTGTCAGAAATCATAGCACGTCAGCTGTCTTAACCGCGGCTTGTGTACTGCATCATCACTGTGTCTGTAACGCATCTCTGTTGCCCTTTCGGGCTTGAACTGATGGTAAAACTAACGACATTATTAACTGTCTTGATATTTACTTTGAAAGCTGAAGCTGGCGATTATGGTAAGGGGCGTTACATTTCCAACGCGTGCTTGTGGTGTTCGGCCAATCACAATGCACTGGGTCAGCTGGCCAATCAGAGCAGACTGCGCTTGTCAAAGGAGGGGGGTTTGTTGAAAATGACGCGTTTGAGAGAGGCGGAGCATAGAGGACCTATACTAATGTACAGTATTTGTAATCAGTAATGTGTTTTTTGAACATTAAAGCATGTCAACATATTCTGTTACACCAAATACACAAAATAATGATCTTTAAAATAGCATCATATGACCCCTTTCATTTTTTCTGTTAGGTCTATATTCAATTTTTTTCAGTTTGGAGTGAAAGAAGCATTGAGCACTTTTGCTGATTCGGCAGCAGAATCTGTATGCTGATCTTCTCAAATTAAAGCAGTGTTGATATTGATAAATAAAACTTCAAATAGTTTTCACTAATTGAAATAAAGTTGAAATACATTAGAATAAAACATAAATATTAGATGAAACTATAAACCTTAAAAAAAAAAACGTTTGTTGCCCTAGCAATTTATAAAGCAAAATAAAATAAAGTTTTAATTTGAAGTACTAAAATAACACTGTATAATGAAAGGCAGCAGGTTTATTTAGGCTGCTGTCTCTTTAAGGCCTCATGCACGGATCTAATTTACGGTTACACATGGCTCTACCTGTTTTTATACAGTCTATGAGCTCTACGCTTACTTTTTTAGGAGCGCTTGTCCTCCTAAATTGAAAAAATTTAGGAGCATGATCAATAATCAAAACTTCTGATCAAAAATGATCCTTCCTAATACGAGGTGACATTTGACTCCTTAAAGTGACTTACAGGGTTATTTTCTTTTTACCTTTGTAATGGCATCATTTTCATCTATGTCAAATTCAAAAATGTATGTTTATAAGCTTTTTAAAATTTCAATTTAAAACAATATAATAAGTAGAATAAGACAAATAAGTTACCAATCATATGAAATTTGTATTAATAAAAAATAGAAAAGAACACAAAAGTCAACAAAAAGTCACAAAAGTGGCTTGTCGGTACATTTTCAGACGTTTAATGAGGCTCAGAGGGGGCATGAGTGCAATCAAATTCATACATTCATGTGGAGATTAATCTTTTAAATATACAATTTTGAGTACAGAAATACTAAATGATTTAAATAACTGAAATTATACGCTAAAAATTAAACTACATCCATCAGCAGGTGGCAGCAAGTCACTGATTTTATCACTGAATCATTCATTCAATTGATTCGTTCAAACTGCTGATTCATTCAGGAATGAAGCAAGTGGCTGTCTTTATGAATGGGTAATCATGAATCACTGACTCACTAGATTTGCTCAAAAACACACTTTCATTGAATGAATGAAACTCAGCTGTGTTTGCTTTTAGAGATGCGCAGCGGCTGAGCTGTTACTATATTTGGAACTATTTTCGTTGAAGAAATAGAGCAAAATCAGGCAGTACTTGTTTAATGAACTGTTGTAAGGTGGCATGAGTGCAATCAAATTCATACATTCATGTGGAGATTAATCTTTTAAATATACAATTTTGAGTACAGAAATACTAAATGATTTAAATAACTGAAATTATACGCTAAAAATTAAACTACATCCATCAGCAGGTGGCAGCAAGTCACTGATTTTATCACTGAATCATTCATTCAATTGATTCGTTCAAACTGCTGATTCATTCAGGAATGAAGCAAGTGGCTGTCTTTATGAATGGGTAATCATGAATCACTGACTCACTAGATTTGCTCAAAAACACACTTTCATTGAATGAATGAAACTCAGCTGTGTTTGCTTTTAGAGATGCGCAGCGGCTGAGCTGTTACTATATTTGGAACTATTTTCGTTGAAGAAATAGAGCAAAATCAGGCAGTACTTGTTTAATGAACTGTTGTATTAAATCAATATCACATTTGCAAACTCTCTTAATAACTATTAAAAGTTGTCACTCTCCTTATCGCGATCTGTAGGCGCACAGAAAATGAGCGCGCGAGTGAGTTCTCAAGACGTGCAAATGATACGTTCCGTCATCTATCATTGCGTTATAAGCGCGGAACCTGCGGGAATAAGACAAAGTCCCTTTAAGGGTATTCTATAGTCTTTGGAATGAGTAGAATTGTTATTAATAGCCGCAATCCCGCGCCGAAATTCAAGTTCTGCTCTGTGTTCTCTGCTAATAACCCGACTGTGAATGATGCGAGCGGCATCACTATGTTGTCACTGAGAAGCTGCAGGATGATTTTTGGTGTGCCAGCAGAACAACAACAACATCGCGCTACATGTTTCCTTTCCCATCATTTTTTCCAACTGACGGAAATCCGTCGTAGACTTGCTGCAATTAACGGAAATCCGTCGTAGCGACAGAGAACTTTAATCCCTGGTATCAGTTGCACGGGGAGCGGAACTCGGACATCTGTAGGTTTCAGAGCCACAGAGAAACATTGGAAGATCCGAAGCTCACATCGATTTTATGGGGTTTATGCTTAAAAAAATGGAAAAACTATGTGCCTGGGGTACTTGTAACAGTGATTCCAGGTATCCTGAGGATAGGCAATGGAATTTATATTATTCTATTTCCTAAACCCAAACAAAACGGAGCAAAATGTCGCAAAGCATTCACCCCCAATCTCAATGAAGACAAAAACATTCATTATCTGGTTGTCATACTCTCATTAAGTTACATTTTTCATCTGCTCAAGCAGAACGTTAATGTCATCTTGTGCTTTAGAAAGGTATCTCTGGCTAAAACTGGCTAATGTTAAAGTTAGTGAGTCCATACAAACCTAAATAGCGGACCGTTCTCGTGTCTTGTGCAGTGTAGGGCAAAAACACAAACGAAGGTCTACATTTCACTGTCTCTTCATATTAAACTGGTTAAATGTAAATTAATTTAATCGTACCCTGCAATACATGAACAGTGTTGATCTGGGATGTTGTTATCCACGATCGTGTCGAACGTAACCTGATCGAGGATTCTCCCGCTTGCATTGTGATCTGTAAACCCTTGCTTCCAAATTAATACCCACAATATTTATTTTAAAATATTTTATATATCCCTCTATGGCATATTTAAGTCCCACTTGAATGGTGGTCCTTCTGTGTCCAAAATTGATCAAAACGTTATAGGGACAAGGTTTTCACACTGACAGCTGTCATTGTAAGACAGTTAGCAACTCTGTTTGTTTGTCCGAGTTCGCAACAGTAACTAAGGGGGGCGGGGCTTACCGATAGGTCAATTACAACTGATTGCTGTGATTAAATTCCATATCCAAGACAATTCTTTCATAATTTCTTACCAGAATCCCCATGTTTGAAAACTGTCTTGTCATTGGGTTCATCCAAGAGTCTCCTGCACCCTTCAAGGAACCCTGAAGAATATTAGACAGAAAGCTCAGTAACTAGTAATCAGGAGTAACTTCAGTTTCAGATTTGCATGAATACTGACCCTAGCCTGACCACTTGACATACCTTGTTGACCTTCTTGGCTCCCCAGCCTCCAGAGTTGTAGGACGAGCTGCTGCCTTGAGAACCAGCGCTGTTCCATACACCACCACTCTCATCCTCCTCCTCCCAGCTGGAGTGACGTGAAGCACTGACTGATCCCTCTCCTTCACCCCAACCTTCTTGCATAGACTTTGAACCTGCAAATATAAAGAAAAATACTTTAAAACACTCAGAAGTATGAATACATTCGGGAACAGTTTAATTCCAAACACATTTCCATTACTGGTAGCACAAAATTATCCAGACTCACCAGACTTCACTGGATTGGGAGAGGGATCCCCCCAACCTGGTGCCTTGCCAGTGTCATCGGTGTTGCACCAATTAGTGGGTGCTTCAGTAGATTTACCCCAGGCTGCAGTACCGTTGTCCACACATGGACTGGAAGGAGAGCCACTACCTCCCCATCCAGAAGAAGCTAAGAGATAAACAAAAGAAATGCTATAATCAATATGGTTCTATGGTATGCAACAGCGATGTCAAAAGTACAGACTTAGGTACCAGTCAGCACTGCAATTTTAAAAATGTTAAAATGCTAAGATTAGAGCGCTGTTGAGCGGATTCTTAAACACCGCTGATTGTCCATAGTGTTCACGTGCTCAATAGATATGACTGTGACTTGCTACAATGATCATCGCTTCATGCTCTTCACCGAGCGCTCACACAGAAGCACATTGGAGCATTTGAAAGCTGCGTCTGTCAGTGTGGATCTGTTTATGTGTAGATATGTTAGGGACATACGCGGTTTATTAAATGCTCCTATGTGCTTCTGTGTGAGCGCTCGGTGAAGAGCATGAAGCGATGATCATTGTAGCCAATTACAGTCATATCTGTTGAGCGTGTGAACACTATGGCCAATCAGTGGTGTTTAAGAATCCGCTCAACAGTGCTCAAATCTTAGCGGGAAATGGACGTTTTTAAAATTGCAGTACTGACTGGTACCGAAGTCAGTACTTTTGACAACACTACCATGCAACATGAAAGCAAAGCGAAGAGCAAGAGTCAAAAATATCTAATGTTGTACTCTTTATTCTTAAAATATAAAACCAAATAACTTTAAGTTTGGGCTTCTGTTGCACTGACAATGACTTAATGCTAAAACAAAAATAACCATGAGGTAATTAAAAATGTTGTCTTTTAGAGTTTGTTGACAAGTTTTCATGTTTCACAAAGGGTTAAAAAGCAGCAGCAGTGAATTCCCTTAAAATAGACACTTCAAAGTAGAGATTTTTGATCATGGACGATAAAAATTAGGGATGCACCGAATTTTCGGCTGCCGAAAATAATGGCATTTTTGGCCGAAAGAGAAAAACGGCCAAAAATACGAGCCGAAAATATTGGCTACATATAATAATATATATGGCGGGCCACGCGCCGCACCCCGCCCGACAGTGTTCAGCGAGCAGGTTTCACTCTCATCACTGCGCATTTTGACGCTCTGCTCAATATTCCACTCTATGAATGTGCGTTCTGCTCGTGTACCACTCATGCTCACCAGAAAAGCAAAGTCTGCTCAAATAACGCGCTGACAGAAAATTTCTATGCAGTATACTTGCTCCTGTAGTAGCGCTACTGTGCTGTAACATGCTGTAGTACAGCTGTACTGGACAACACTGGTAAAACGATGCTACCTTCAGTGACGCTATGCTCTGCTCATATGCTCTGACAATAATATATCTGTAGGACAATACATTATTTGGATAATTAGTTCAAAAAACTAAAAAACTTATATCTGATTGTTACATAGAAGTGAATAAATATATTGATATTTAATATTAAGGTAACACTTTACAATAAGGTTCCATTAATTCATGTTAGTTAGTGTATTAACTAACATGAACGAACAATGAACAATACATTACAGTATTTATTCATCTTTCTTAGTGCTGGGCGGTATGACCTAAAATATATATCACAGGCTTTTTCAAAATTATACCGGTTTTACGGTACATGACGGTATTTTTTTTTATGCATGACCGGGTGTTAACCATATTTTCTACTGATTGAGAGAGGAAATACTGCAGTATATTGACTTAGAATGCCCTATTTTACTGCCATGATGAGTGAATATTGTCAAAAAATACCACACTAAATAGTGACTAAACACGACCCCTTTTAATACATGTTAACCAGGAGTCACTCATTTATAATCGCGGCATCGTCTGATAAAATCAACGTGCATCTACACTAAAGAGCGGCTATGTGGTTGTTTTGGCTATATTACTTTTTTGTCTCATGCAGCGCACTGCCTGCGTCGGAGTAACAAACTTTAAAAAAAAACAACAAATAAAAAAGTGCATGTGATATTAACAGACGAACTATGCTCATATTTATAATTCCAAATGATCAGTAAGCCACAGGTACTAGGAAACGCTGTTTTGTACTCATTTATTGACGAGTCGGCTGCGGTGTGGCCAACTGAATGTACTGCTTCTCTGCCGCTCACTGCACAGAACAGATGCCGAGAGAGGTGACACTTCTCCGGGAAAATCAGACCTCGCGTTCGCGAGACAGCACCGGCGAAATCTTACAACTGAACCATAGCTAAGGTTTATCCAAAAAAGTCGCTAGGTTTGTCAGTATGAATATTCTATGGAAAAAAGACGCTAAAAGGGTCTGAAAGTTGCTCAATCTAGTGCTGAAATCGCGCTCGTGTGTGTGTGTGAGAGACGCGGGAGCTGATGGCAGGGGGCGGTGGATATTTGTGGCAGTCAATGTGGATATTGTGGAGGAGTTCATCTGTGTCGTCATGTTCTATTAGTTCTACAGCTTCAGTTTCAGAACATTCACGCTTAGTAAAACATACAGCTGTTCCCTCACCACAGTGCAACAGTGAAAAGGGACCCCTTTCAAACAGTGTCGCGTTCCGAACGTTGTTTTAACGCCATGCACCGGTATTGCGGTATTTTAAAAATTCATATAACAAAAATAAAAAGCTGTAGAACTCATTCGGTATGAACCAGTATACCGCCCAGCACTAATCTTTCTTAATGTTAGTTAATGAGAATACAGTTGTTCAATGTTAGTTCATGTTAATTCAGAGTGCATAAACTGTTAACAAGCACAACTGTTGATTTATATAATGCATTAGTAAATGTTGAAATTAACATTAACTAAGATTAATAAATGCTGAAGAACTATTGTTCATTCTTAGTTCATGTTAAAGGGGTCATATGATGTGATTTAAATTTTTCCTTTCTCTTTGGAGTGTTACAAGCTCTTGGTGCATAAAGAAGATCTGTAAAGTTGCAAAGACTAAAGTCTCAAATCCAAAGAGATATTCTTTATAAAAGTTAAGAGTAAACCACGCCTACCTAAAACGGCCACTCAAGGCCACGGTGTGTGACGCTTTTTCGTTGTGAAAGCGAAACTACTTTGTTAACCCAAATATTCAGATGTGTCCAGCGCATTTTATGGAGGACTGTTTCCTGATCCTGGTAGTGTAAGTACGTTTTATTATATTTAAAGAATTTGCCACTGACGATTCAAACGTGAGTTTTTTGGGCAGTGTAGAGTAGCACTTGCTGTTTGTAATTTCTCCGATCACAAATGCAGACATGGTTTTATGTTATGCTTCGGATTGGAAAGGAAATGTCACATTACACATTATTGTGTAATGTGACGGACACATTACACAATATGTAAGGGGTGTAACGTTTCCGTCACGCGCTTGAGGTATTTGGCCAATCACAACGCACTGGATAGCTGGCCAATCAGAGCACACCTCGCTTTTCAGAACGATGAGCTTTGTAAAAATCGCCGCGTTTCAGAAAGGCGGGGCATAGAGGAGAAACAATAATGTACAGTATGTGGAAAATTATGTGTTTTTTTAACCTTAAACCACATAAACCCATTTCATTACACCAAATAATGTTATTTTTAGCAGCATCATTATGACCCCTTTAACTAAAGTAGTTAAATATATAGTTGAGTCATGAAACTCTAGATAGCGCAGGCTGACGGGTTGTTAATGTAACTGATGATATTCAGAGAGTTAAACAACTTGGCACAAGCTGATAGGTTCATGCTGCATATGCAGCCACTGAGCTTACTGCCTTGCATTTATATGGCTGGCTATCATTCACTCAAGATTCCTGCAACGCGCTTTCAGAGTTTCTCTGAAACCCTCCACCTTCCCCAGCTCCACCTGTATAGATCTGCTATGGGTTATTTTATATGCTATTTGTACAGCAGCAGTATGTCTTAAATACTCACGGCACCGTATCGCCGCATGCATTGGCAGTAGCAAGTTCCGCGGTAGGGTTACTCTCACAGGACACAGTATTATTCAGTGTCACAAAAGTACATTATTTGCGTCTGCTTTATAGCCTTGCCGGTTAAATGTTTCATTCGCACGCTGGTTTGACGTGCGCTTTTTCTGAGCGCCACGTACACCTGAAGCGCTCGCACTAAAAAGCCTGTCAAACAGTGCCTGATTACTTAACTAAGTTATCTTTTGCACTAATAGTCAAAACACACAAGGTTTACATATAGACTCAGTTGATTATTTCTAAAATTAAAGTAAACAGTTGAGAGAAAAACAGATGCGTGCCTGTATATTAGATGCATGCAGCTCTTCGAAGGACAGTATTAAACAAGGTTCATGCTGCATATGCAGCCACTGAGCTTACTGCCTTGCATTTATATGGCTGGCTATCATTCACTCAAGATTCCTGCAACGCGCTTTCAGAGTTTCTCTGAAACCCTCCACCTTCCCCAGCTCCACCTGTATAGATCTGCTATGGGTTATTTTATATGCTATTTGTACAGCAGCAGTATGTCTTAAATACTCACGGCACCGTATCGCCGCATGCATTGGCAGTAGCAAGTTCCTGTATTTGCTTGCAGCAGCAATAATCTACAACTACAGCAATAACCAACAGCAGCAGCAATTCAGCAGCAGCGTAGCAGTATATAATGCCTGTATGTTTGCGCTGTCATTTTCGTGCTGCTTCCGTTTTAACATAGTACATTGCTAGTCAACACCTTTCACTCACTGAATTAGCGGTTATCCGTTTCATAAATAAAGACAAAATGAGTAAAAGAAGGTGATTTATAAATGCTGAAGAGGTATAAGAAGCACTAAATGCCATGAGCGATGGAGAGTCTGATGGTGGGGAGATAAGTAAAGCGTCCTGTCGGCTCAGCATCTGACGGCGATCAATATATCATATTTAGTTGTTTTATCCTAATGTTACTCATAATTGTTCAAAATTTGGATTATTTATTTTTTGCCATTTTTATCGTTTATTGTTCGCTTCTGTGTTGATATTTATTCTAGTCTGCCTGTTTCCTGAAGAAAAAAAATCTGATCTGATGTAGGCTAATGAATAAAACCTTTTATTTTTTAATTACCCGAAGTTTATTGGTGGTGTTCTTGTATAATTCAAATTATAAATGATATTAAACTAAACAAATTAATAATTAATTAGGTGAAGCTGTGCGCTTGAATTTGTCATCGCATTATCCTATGCAATGTGGTGAATTATTATTGCTCATTATTGTCTATAGGCTATTTTAGTAAATTAAATAACATAGATTATCTTAATATATTGATTAATGACATTGTATTATAATAGCCTGTTACACCACCTAAATATGTATTTACGTCCTTCTAGTTCTCGTTGTCAGTGCAGGCTTGTTTAGCGTAATATTGACCGTTATGAAAAGTGACTATAGCCTGCTTAAAGTTTTGAACATAAAACAACAGGACAAAAATATAGTTGATGACTAGACAATGATTTCATGACTCTAGACACTTCTTTGTGAAGACAGTAGCATAATGCAGTGAAATAATATGTTCTTTAGCCATTCAGAAACAGCTGTCATGTGCGTGGGTAAATTTGCTGGCGGTTTTAGGTATACAGCGACCCCTGGCGGTTCTAGTGTTAAATAAACTTTAAAAATCTTACAAAATTACTTTATATTATTTAATAAAATAATAAATAATCATTACAATGCATTTTCAGTTTTGGTTTTCGGCCAAGTGCATCCAGAATTAGGGCTGTCGCGATAACCGCAATATCTCAATACCGCGCTATTGACGAGCAAACCGCAGCAACCATGATTTTAGCGTGTTTTATTTTTTCGTAAGATTATGCCCTTCTCGTTTTACACTTCATGCGTGTGGACTGAATATTAAACAAGTTAGTAATGATAATGTTACTCACTCACATGTTGTCCCAAACCTGTATTAATTTCTTTCTTGTGCTGAACACTGAAAAGAAGATATTCTGAAGAATGTGGGTAACCAAACAGTTGCTGGTCCACATTAAATTTGATAGTAGGAAAAAATCACTGTCACTGTGGACCAGCCATTGTTTGGTTTTTCACATTTTTCAAAATAGCATTTATGTTCAGCAGAGGAATGAACTCCTTCAGGTTTAAAACAACTTTTGAGTGAGTAAATGATGGTATAAAAATAAAACACTATGTAAAAAATAAAACACTAACACTACGTGTTCAGGTGGAGCGGCATTTACTACACAGAGCCGTAGTTCACTGACTGCATGGACGCATAGCTGGTCAGCTGAGCCTACTAAAGTGGCGCTCAAAGCGCATTACGTCTCTTTGAATAACTGAATCAGCGTTTTTGAACGTGTAGTTGAATGACAGTCACGTTCCACCACCTAGTGGCGCAACACTGTAACTGCACTGACTGACAGCCCATCTAGAACGCGTGCAGGAGGAAATATTTTTTTTAAAGTGACGTGACATGTGGCCAAGTATGGTGACCCATACTCGGAATTAGTGCTCTGCATTTACCCATCCAAAGTGCACACACACTGCAGTGAACACACACAAACCGTGAACACACACCCGGAGCAGTGGACAGCCATTTATGCTGCGGCGCCCGGGGAGCAGTTGGGGGCTCAAGGGCACCTCAGTCGTGGTATTGAAGGTGGGAGAGAGCACTGTACATTCACTCCCCCCAC
>NW_015505236.1:940622-987244 GCF_001515645.1 Sinocyclocheilus grahami | reverse complement strand
ATTCCTGCCGGTACGAGACTCGAACCCACAACCTTTGGGTTAGGAGTCCGACTCTCTAACCATTAGGCCACGACTTCCCCCCCAATAGAAATATCAATAGAATATCACGAGCAAATATCAATTAGATTACAGCTAGGCTAACTGTTATACATATAGGCTATACAGCTAGGCTAACTGTTATACATATAGGCTAACGATAGCCTAACGATCTTATTGTCAGGTTTATGTTCTCGTTCAAAATCGGCAATGAATCGCCTGCGATTTTGAACGTGATTTTGTGTAGCTTGTCAGTGAACTACGGCTCTGTAAAGTAAATGCCGCTCCATCTGAAAGCACGTGCTGGAGATTTACTACTACTCACAGGAGCGGCTTTACTGACGAGATGTGCATGAAAATCGCTTTTGATTTTTTGCACAGCCCTAACTATCCTAACTATGACAGAATTGACAGACAGATGACAGTATTTTTATTTTTGGGCGAACTATTCCTTTAACGATATTAAAACAACAAAACGCAAAGAAAAAAAATTCTTCACTATTCTTGACTGAAGATCTTTCAAACAGTCGTATTAGAAGAAAACATTGTCTCACACGCACAGTGTAGACTTGCGTGGCATAAAAAAAGACTTGTGTAGCATATAACGGTTACAGTAACTTGGGACGATGTCAAATAAGAGTTCTGTGTGAACCACAAACACCCCCGACTGGGTTAGAAGTGTGGCTGAATCCATGTTCAGAAAGGTACGGAAAACAAATAACGCTTTCTACGGAGCCACTAAAGGGACATGGTTAGCCGCTTGCTAGCGGTAGCCTGTTACATTACAGAACATACCATTTCACTTACCACAAAAACAGAGTAAGGAGAGATGACCGATAGGATGATGACGAATGATTTGCAAATCCTGAGCACCACTGACAAACATCTAATCTTGTAAAATGTGTGGTAAGTACTGCCGAGTGTTGCTCCGTACGTGTGATCGCGAATCTCGAAAGTGAAAGTAAAAAACAAGCGCGTGTTCAAAAGCGATTTAAATGCCCCACATATTAATAATGGCTCCCTGATGCCTGCAGTTTATATACAGTATAATTACCCAACGATATAATCGTGACAGAAGATATCGAAGTATATTTTTCCTCCCATCTCGTATCTGTTTACTTTAGGGGTTTCATTTTTTTAAATGGAAATGTCCTAGCCTTATGAGCAGTACATTTATGCTAATCGACGGACTGTTATGTTAATAAGTGCCATCATTCGGTTGTGTTTATTATAATATTGAGCCACTCAAAATTACTGCAAGGGAAATTCCCTCACCGCGACAGCCCTATCCAGAATTTTCGGTTTCGGTCCAGAATTTTCATTTCGGTGCATCCCTAATAAAAATGTCTCCACGATCTGCTTTTGAAGAAATATCGTATTATCGTGCTACAGTGCATATTCTATCAGTTGCAGTTCTGGCACCTCCATCTCAATATACTGTTCAACGCCACATGCATTCACATCAGTATTAACTCAGCGGTAGGGTTGCATATAACGGTTACAGTAACTTGGGACGATGTCAAATAAGAGTTCTGTGTGAACCACAAACACCCCCGACTGGGTTAGAAGTGTGGCTGAATCCATGTTCAGAAAGGTACGGAAAACAAATAACGCTTTCTACGGAGCCACTAAAGGGACATGGTTAGCCGCTTGCTAGCGGTAGCCTGTTACATTACAGAACATACCATTTCACTTACCACAAAAACAGAGTAAGGAGAGATGACCGATAGGATGATGGCGAATGATTTGCAAATCCTGAGCACCACTGACAAACATCTAATCTTGTAAAATGTGTGGTAAGTACTGCCGAGTGTTGCTCCGTACGTGTGATCGCGAATCTCGAAAGTGAAAGTAAAAAACAAGCGCATGTTCAAAAGCGATTTAAATGCCCCACATATTAATAATGGCTCCCTGATGCCTGCAGTTTATATACAGTATAATTACCCAACGATATAATCGTGACAGAAGATATCGAAGTATATTTTTCCTCCCATCTCGTATCTGTTTACTTTAGGGGTTTCATTTTTTTAAATGGAAATGTCCTAGCCTTATGAGCAGTACATTTATGCTAATCGACGGACTGTTATGTTAATAAGTGCCATCATTCGGTTGTGTTTATTATAATACGTTTCAGCACGTTACAATCATTATATGGCTTGAGTTAAGGCAGCCTATCTTTTGAATTAAACAATTTATCATACAGATTGAAAGTGTGAATCCCGTCTCTCTCCCTCGCTCTCAGTTTATGGGTGTTTGTGCGTGCATGCGGGGAAGGGGTGCGATTTTCGAATAATAATTGAATAATACCCTGCGGTTTTCGAATATTATTTTTGCTTGGAATGCCCATCCCTAATATCTGCCTTTTTTCTATTTTATCTTGTTACCTTGAAAGGCTTTGTTTTTATAATAGGGAAATTAGTTTGGATGTTATGCTCAAACAACTTACAAAATAGTAAAACCAACATGACAAAGAATCGTGATAAAATCGTGATATTTCTAAAAAAAATTATACAATTTTTCCATATCACCCACCCCTACTTCAAAGGAAAGCACACGTTCTTACCTATTCCTGGCCCCTTGTTTGTTGAATGTGGAAGGTTCATGTCCCTATTCCCAAGGCCAGTTGGCATTCTTCCAGGTGGCTGCTGCTGTAGGGTTGGGGGTGCTTGCTGAGGGGACACTGATTGTGCCTGGCCAGATGGGGCATTGTTCTTATCCCACACACTTTTGTTATTGTAATTGTTGGGGTCACCCCAAGCAGATGTTCCATCATCAATCTCCATTTTCCTGCTGATGGACTGTGGAGAAGGCTCCTCCCAACCACTGGGCTCTGATGTGTCTCCAGAGTCACTGGAAACTTGGGGCATGGGCCCTGAAGTCCACCCTGAACTTTGGCTCTGGGCTGAAGGACCTGCTGGTCTTCCCCAGCCCCCTTGTATGGCCCCTGTGTCCACCGACTGACACTGCTGAGGCTGTGATTGTTGTTGCTGCTGTTGCTGTTGTGCCGGGCCTTTCTGTGAGGCCGATTGGCTGTTTGGCATCTGTGATGGGTGCATCTTCCCACCCCAGCCTTGGTGAGATTTGCCACCCATGTCTCCACCTGCCCCTTTACCTCCAGTTCCCCATGACCCTCTAGGAGCTCCATCATCCCAATTACTCCATGTACCCACTTCCGAGTCCCCACTAGTACCTCCACCACTCTTCCCCTCCCCCCAACCCCCACTGCATGATTTGGGCTCATTCTCTCCCCAGTCGCTGCTACCTCTCGTTCCCCTATTGCCCGCATCCCCCCGTCCCATTTCTTTCCAACCGCCTGTTCCTTTCTCCTCCTGACTGTCTCCCCAGCCACTTCCTCCAGTTGATGGAGTACCCTGTGTTTGGAAATCTCCCCACCTGCCTGATGAGCTCCCTGCTTTACATTCTCGCCACTCATGTCCTTCGCTGTCCCAACCTTTCCCATGGCCCTCTGATGAAGCAGTCCCTCCCCAACCCCCAGATGGCTTGCCTTCTCCACCGACCGAACTACCTACACCACCTACAGATTGTGAGACACCAGGGTTTTGGATATTGACACCCGAGGGTGGAGAGCTTCTGGCATGCAAAGAAGAACTGCTGTTGCTACTACTGTTATCCCAACCTTCACCAGGTGAAACAGCGGGTGGCCCGAGGATGGAGTTTGAGTTCAAGTTGGCATTTAGAGCTGCACCTTGGAGCAGAGAGGAGGAAGATGGATCAGTAGTTGTGGTGGTAGATGGACCAGAGTACGGCTGAGCGTGGGCAGGTGCACTCATTGTAGATGAGGATTCTGCTCCACCTGGTGCCGCTGCTCCGCCACCTCCCTCCAAATCCCATGCCACACTCTGACGGATTTGTGTCTGACCCCAACCAGAGTTGGACAGCACTCTGGGGTCCAGGTCAGACCGGCTAAGCAGATTCTGTAAGGTCACTTCAGGGTTGGGAGGTTGATGAGCGCGGTGGTGGCCATGGTGCTGATTGCCACTTCTGGAGTTTCCTCCGCCACTGGAGGATGAGGTACATTCCCCACCTCTGCTACCCTGACCTCCCCACTCACTCGAGTCTCCTGCTCCTACATCCCCAACTTCTTTCTGATTGTCCCAAGCTCTTGTCATATTTGAAGGTGTGGAGGAGGAAGTCATCGGGTTACCGACACTGCCGCCGCCGCTGCTGCTGTTACTGCTCGAACCATCTTTCCCACCTGGATTGCTGACACCCCCAACACCACTGGACGCCCCCCACTCCCCAACCAACATATGGTCCCGACCCCACGCTCCCTGAGATACCCCGGGGGTCTGACCCCCACTTCCTGTTCCCCATGCACTTCCCCTCGTCAAATCTCCTCGATCATCCTGACTGGCATAACCCCACACTTTCCTGCCTTCAGCAGACACGGAGCTACCTCCTGCTCCATCCTCCCAAGATTCAGTCCTTGAGGCACCCGTTTTGGAGTCTGCAGGGAAAGGCTGAGCTCTCCATAATGATGAGCTGGTGGAGGAGGAAGAAGAAGTGGAGCCGTCCCCTCCACCTGTGCTTCCAGAGTCCATATCAGCCCCCTCTGCCACCCCTGTGTTTTTTGGTCCTGCTCCTGCTTCCAGTGCTGCACCACCCCACTCTCCACAGGATGGCTCTCTGTCTCTGGATTGTATTTGGTGAAGTTGGTGCTGATGAGAGGCTTGATTCACAGAAAGAGGGATGCTGGCAGACAAAGATGAGCTTTGGAGGGAAGAGGAGCCACCCTCTGTTGCAACTGTCCCAGCCCCTTCCTGTACCAGGGCTGGCCAAGCAGAGGGATTGGCATTAGGGGTAAAATTGGCACCTGGAATCCCACAGCTGACACCAAGGGAGCTATCGGAGCTCCCTGGGAGAGGGGCAGCTTTGGATATGGGAGGAAATGAGCCTGCTGCTACTGCATTCCCCCCTATGAGTTCATGGGAGGATGAAGCCCAAACACTACCAGACTGCATACATTCATTGGGTGAACCAGAGGATGTGGGTGGGGAAGGGCTGCCAGAATTCACTCCTTTTCTCCCGTTTCCTCCTCCCACAACTTTCGCTTGCTGCTGGAGATGCCTCTCACCCCATGAGGTGCTGCAGTTCAGAATTCCGCTACTGTCCGCACCTCCGGTACCTGCTGTATCCCCTGCCTTTGACCCATCCCCAGCAGCAATACTGGGCCATTCCTCCAGGTCTGACCGGTCCACTATCACCTTTTCCCTGCCCTGAGAGAGGGGTTGACTGCCAGAGCTGTTCCCCCACATGGAATTTGCATAATTTGAAGAAGAAGAAGAAGCAGCGATTGATGAGGAGGATGACGTATGGGGCAGTGAGGGAGCAGCTGGACCTACAAGGCCCTGGCTTGGATCTGGAAACAAAATACCAAACTATTCATGAACCTTCAAGATTATTTTCTTATGACACACAACCTACATGTATATAAACTAAACCAATATGATACAAACAAGTCTCAAAAGTCTTAAAGGGATGATTCACCCTAAAAATTCTGTCATCATTTACTTACCTATGCCATTCCAAACCTGCATAACTTCTGTGAAACACAAAATAAGATATTTTGAAGAACTGCTTTTGTCCATACAATTAATAAATTGAGTTTCAAAACAACACTGGACTCGCAACACTTGGGACTTGGACTTTCATTGTACTGACAAAAACACAGATATTTATCAAAATATCTTTAGAGTGTTTCTCAGAAAAAAAAAAATTTTTTATGAACTTTCATTTTTGCTGTAAGCTGTAAACTCCCTCCAAAGAAATGTGTACACTACAGCGTGTAAGTATACTGCAAGCATACAGGACACAATGAGTATTCTAACATTTGATACAGACTGGTACAATACCTTGCGTTGTGTTTGGAGCTGAACAACATTTACATCATCTAGATTTGTTAGACAAATGGACAATTTCACTAAATAGCTTACATTTTAAAAAGACATTAATGTTTCAGTCTAACTGAAATCAAACCTGTAAAGTGTATGTAAAGAACTTATTGTTTGTGATTTCTTTCACATCTTCTCTAAATAAAGAGCCTTAAAAAGTTCCACTTTTTCCATTAGTCAAATTATTCACTTGATTCTTACCTGAGGCAGAAGCCACTGTTTCATTGGGGCTGTCTCCCCCGCTGTTGCCTCCCCCCAGCAGCATGGAGGACAGTGGTGGCTGGCCCCTCTTCAGTAGCACTTTATGGTCCTGCTGGCAACGGAATCGAGGGGGCACTTCACGGGGCATGTAGCGCTGAGAATTCTGTGTGGCGGGGGAGGGCTGTCCGTTGGCCACCGCCGGCCGCTTAGCATTGTTCCCACCCTGAGGGAGGGCGCCAGCAGCCGGGGTGGCAGCGGATGGGGTTGAAGAGGGGACGGGGCCAGGGCTGGGGGAAGCTGAGTTGGGGGTGGCAGGAGACTGTGCAGATGGAGGCTTGGTCAATTCTGGCACTGTGTAGTGGAAAATTTAGGAGCAAATGAGAGCAGAACTGCAGAAAAGCTACATTCAGGTAAAGGAAAGAATAAATAGATTATACACATTAACACAGTGACACACTTTTTCATGTGCTTGTCAGCACAATGACACACTATCTTTGTAACTTTCAGAATATCAGTAGGGCTGAAACGATTCCTTGAGTAACTCGAATACAAAAAATCGAGGCAAATTGTTTGCCTCAAGGCTTCGTTTAGACCATTTACTGTAACTACACATGGAACACTGGGTTTTCCACGGACCATTATTACTGACGCACAACCCGATAAACGCTGGACATATTTAAGACCGTAAATCAATATATGGTGGCTAGTTATAATGTCCCTAAGTTAACATTAGCTATGCTTTGTGAAAGAATAAGCGCCATTCATGTTGATTGTCTCATTCTCTCTCTGTGACACACAAACACAGACACACTCCCCACACAGTTATGCATAAAAATACCACAGAAAGTTAGTCAATATCACACAAAGAGTGCCCGTTTTCACCTCTAAAAATCAGCATGATTACAAATGTGATACTGATTTTATGCAACAGTTCAATAAACAACAAGTTAATATTAAGAGACTTATGTTTTAGACACGATACTGCCTGTTTTTGCTCTATTTCGCCAACAAAAAATAATTCTAAGCACAGCCACAGCTCTGTTTTGCGTCTCTGAGCAACGTGACGGTGTTTCATTCCTGAATGAATCAACCATTTAAATGATTCAGTTCAATCGCAATTAATCACTTATTAACAGTGACTTGCTGCCACCTACTGGCAGTTTTAATTTCACATTTAAAGGTGGGGTAAGTGATTTCTGGTAGCCAATGTTGATATTTCAAATCACCAAAACAAACACGCCCCTATTTTGATAGCTCAGCCTCACACATACGTACGCAACCCAGGCAACGATTAGTTATGTGAAACAAAGCAAAACCAATGTTACACCGTGTCTACACCGGACACGAGCGGCGTGGCAAAACACTATAGAACTCATTATAATCAGTGATGCTGTCTACACTGGAATGCGGTGCGACAACAAATCCCCGACAGAAAACTGCTGCTGCGTTCTATTTATGACGTATTGACACAAATTTCAAAAGATTTTCAGTGGTCGCTTTTCGCGTCCACTGTAAAAGGCGTTTTTGAAAAAATACATACCCCAACTTTAAAGTATCTTTTCGTTTTTTTAATAATTGTAAATATCAGTAGTTAATGTTTTATGTTTAAAATAACAAAATATTTATGCATTTGTAACTTCAGGTTAAATGCATTCATGTCCCTCTGAGCTCAATTAAACAGTGTGCAAATAGGCCTACATCTAAATGCCTCTTCAGATGCAGCTTCTGAGTTTCCTCTGCATTGTAAAGACAATACTTGATACTGATACTGGTAACAGCCCTAATGTCTTATTATTCTAATCGACTGATTAAATGTAAGAATTTGACTCAAAAGATGATGCACACTTTTAGAAAAAAAAGGTAAAAGTGCCCATAAAATGTAAAAATCAATTTAAACTTACTTGAAAAGATTCATTTCTATCACTGCTGTGAACTGACCAGCACACAGAATAAGAAGGATATCAAAAACAAGTTTTACACACACACACACACACAAAAGTACGTAGAGAGACATTTAAAAGGGTTTATTCTCCAAATAACTCTAATTTTATGTTGCAGAAAAATGTGTTTAGAAATTGTGTATGGACTCTTGTTCTTGTTCCAAGTTACCTTCCTGTTCACTGATTTTTGCCTCTTACAAAAGCCACAAAGCCTTCCAAGAAGACAGTAAATGTCTTATGTCATGCTTGAGCTTTGGTTAGGCTGAAACTTGAAAGTTAAGTTGCACGACAAATGCAGTATTTAGGTATTGTTATTATTTTTATTACTATTGTTTTGATTTATGCCACTGTTTACCTTTTTTAAAGTAAAGTGAAATAGATTTTTATACAGTGGGGAAAATATTTATTAGATCCCCTGCTGATTTTGTAAGTTTGCCTACTTACAAAGAAATGAAGGGTCTGTAATTTTTATGGTAGGTTTATTTTAATGGATAGAGACAGAACACAAACCAAAAAATCCAGAAAAAAATCATTTGCATTTCAGTGAGTGAAATACGTATTTGATCCCCTACCAACCAGCAAGAATTCTGGCTCCTACAGACTGGTTATGTGCCCATGTGGAACACAGATTAGTCCTGCCACTTTAAGAAGTTACTCCTAATGTCAGCTCGTTAGGTGTATAAAAGACACCTGTCCACACAATCTGTATCTAACATTCCAACCTCTCCCACCCCCATGGGCAAGACCAAAGAGCTGTCAAAGGATGTCAGAGACAAGATTGTAGATCTGCACAAGGCTGGAATGGACTACAAGACCATCAGCAAGAAGCTTGGTGAGGAGGAGACAACTGTTGGTGCGATTATTCGGAAATGGAAGAAATACAAAACAACCATCAATTGGCGCACCCGCAAACTGGAGCTCCGTGCAAGATCTTGCCTCATGGGGTAAGGATGACCATGAGAAAGGTGAGGGATCAGCCCCGAACTACATGGGAGGAGCTTGTTAATGATCTTAAGGCAGTTGATTTGTAACTTCAGGTTAAATGCATTCATGTCCCTCTGAGCTCAATTAAACAGTGTGCAAATAGGCCTACATCTAAATGCCTCTTCAGATGCAGCTTCTGAGTTTCCGCTACATTGTAAAGACAAATTTTGTTGATACTGATACTGGTAACAGCCCTAATGTCTTATTATTCTAATCGACTGATCAAATGTAAGAATTTGACTCAAAAGATGATGCACACTTTTAGAAAACCTCCTGTGCACTGAGCACTCTCTCTTCCACATCATGAGTAGACATGCCCCTTGTTGCTGATTGGCTACAAGTTTGTTTTGGTACTCGGCCCGACTCCGTTTTCAAAGGCGTTTTTGAAAAAATACATACCCCACCTTTAAAGTATCTTTTCGTTTTTTTAATAATTGTAAATATCAGTAGTTAATGTTTTATGTTTAAAATAACAAAATATTTATGCATTTGTAACTTCAGGTTAAATGCATTCATGTCCCTCTGAGCTCAATTAAACAGTGTGCAAATAGGCCTACATCTAAATGCCTCTTCAGATGCAGCTTCTGAGTTTCCTCTGCATTGTAAAGACAATACTTGATACTGATACTGGTAACAGCCCTAATGTCTTATTATTCTAATCGACTGATTAAATGTAAGAATTTGACTCAAAAGATGATGCACACTTTTAGAAAAAAAAGGTAAAAGTGCCCATAAAATGTAAAAATCAATTTAAACTTACTTGAAAAGATTCATTTCTATCACTGCTGTGAACTGACCAGCACACAGAATAAGAAGGATATCAAAAACAAGTTTTACACACACACACACACACAAAAGTACGTAGAGAGACATTTAAAAGGGTTTATTCTCCAAATAACTCTAATTTTATGTTGCAGAAAAATGTGTTTAGAAATTGTGTATGGACTCTTGTTCTTGTTCCAAGTTACCTTCCTGTTCACTGATTTTTGCCTCTTACAAAAGCCACAAAGCCTTCCAAGAAGACAGTAAATGTCTTATGTCATGCTTGAGCTTTGGTTAGGCTGAAACTTGAAAGTTAAGTTGCACGACAAATGCAGTATTTAGGTATTGTTATTATTTTTATTACTATTGTTTTGATTTATGCCACTGTTTACCTTTTTTAAAGTAAAGTGAAATAGATTTTTATACAGTGGGGAAAATATTTATTAGATCCCCTGCTGATTTTGTAAGTTTGCCTACTTACAAAGAAATGAAGGGTCTGTAATTTTTATGGTAGGTTTATTTTAATGGATAGAGACAGAACACAAACCAAAAAATCCAGAAAAAAATCATTTGCATTTCAGTGAGTGAAATACGTATTTGATCCCCTACCAACCAGCAAGAATTCTGGCTCCTACAGACTGGTTATGTGCCCATGTGGAACACAGATTAGTCCTGCCACTTTAAGAAGTTACTCCTAATGTCAGCTCGTTAGGTGTATAAAAGACACCTGTCCACACAATCTGTATCTAACATTCCAACCTCTCCCACCCCCATGGGCAAGACCAAAGAGCTGTCAAAGGATGTCAGAGACAAGATTGTAGATCTGCACAAGGCTGGAATGGACTACAAGACCATCAGCAAGAAGCTTGGTGAGGAGGAGACAACTGTTGGTGCGATTATTCGGAAATGGAAGAAATACAAAACAACCATCAATTGGCGCACCCGCAAACTGGAGCTCCGTGCAAGATCTTGCCTCATGGGGTAAGGATGACCATGAGAAAGGTGAGGGATCAGCCCTGAACTACATGGGAGGAGCTTGTTAATGATCTTAAGGCAGTTGAGACCACAGTCACCAAGCAAAACAATGGTAACACTACGCCGCAATGGACAGAAATCCTTCAGCACCCGCAAGGTCCCACTGCTCAAAAAGGCACATGTACAGGCCTGTTTAAAGTAGGGGTGCGCCGATCCGATATTCAGTATCGGTATGAGACGAGATCAGACAAGACCGATCCAAATCCGATATAGTGCGTATACTATTCTGTGTTATTATTAAGCCCCACGAAAGCCACAAACATTTATAAAACACAACGTTTTCGTGCCCTATATTTTAAGTGTTCTGAAGCCATTTCAGTTTAATGTGAGGTACAGGTGAATATTTAAGTCAAGTTCACGTAAACTCTTCTCTCCGCTGTGTCTGTCTGTCATCCTCCATTCAGCATTCAGACTGCTTGTCATGTTTGGTTACGACAGTCAAGATGATGAAACTCTCTCCAAGATGATTAAATGTTCTTAATGTTATACTTGATCTGTAAATAAAGATAAATGGTTTTGCATAAAAGGAATTTATCTTGCTGGAGTTTCGTGCCGTTTCTAAATCATGTAAATTTCTACTGGATATCTGGTTAGATCACAAGACTGGAGTAGAGAGCACTATGAATTGTTCGTCACGAGCGCAGTAAGTGAAATTTAAAACTGTTAAAAGAAAAGGCTCAATAAACTAACGCACATATTTAATACACTACACATCAATATCTCTTCACTTTGTGCTTTGTACTTCTCTATGTGGAGCGCTGCGACTCCGTGTTGCTGCAAGCGCATCATTCTGAGCAAGGGATGCGCATAAGCGCTTTGTGCCGCTCTGTATTTGGAGCCTTTAGTATTATAATACTTTTGCGCAATGAAAGATTATTAATAGCCTTTCTTGTTCGTCTTATCTATCATATGTTGCTGCCTCATTCCTCTGCTATCCATTTAAAAGAAATGTCTTTTAATTTATACAGTAGTCAACATTTGAAGTGGATCAAAAAAGTTAATCAAAGTTGTCCTAAGACAAGAACTTACTATAGACTACTATAGTATATATTTATATATTACTTGTTTTTCATGAATGTATTTTACAACAGTACAAAGAGCAATGCGCAGGCCTACCAGATTTAGTCCTACACTTACTCACTTTTATTTGTTACCCACTAAATAATGTTTTTTCACTAAATAATGTCATTAAAAGTTTAGGATTTTATCAAATTATTGTGCACTCATTTTTCTAGAGTAACTTTTGCTACTGAATTATCCATAAAGCTAGTTTATAATAGTAATTTTGTCACTGATTTTGATTATATATTTTTTGTTTATTTTTCTTTATAATGAAGCTGTCTATATTTAGTAGATTGTGTGTAACATACAAAAGAGTGATGATCGACCTACACATTCAGGTACAGAAATTCTACACTGATTTAAAAAAAACTGCGCTGGTATCCGATCGATATCGGTATCGACAGATACTCTGAATTTTTGGTATCGGATCTGAAAAAGTGGTATTGAGCCAGCCCTAGTTTAATGTTTGCCAAAGAACATCAAAATGATTCAAAGAAGGCTTGGGAGAAAGTGCTGTGGTCAGATGAGACCAAAATTGAGCTCTTTGGCATTAACTCGACTCGCCGTGTTTGGAGGGAGAGAAATGCTGACTATGATCCCAAGAACACCATCCCTACAGTCAAGCACGGAGGTGGAAACATTATGCTTTGGGGCTGTTTTTCTGCTAAGGGTACAGGACGACTTCACCGCATTGAGGGGCAAATGGACGGGACCATGTACTGTAAAATTTTGGACAAGAACCTCCTTCCCTCAGCCAGAACACTGAAGATGGGTCATGGATGGGTCTTCCAGCATGACAATGACCCGAAACATACTGCCAAGGCAACAAAGGAGTGGCTCAAGAAGAAGCGCATTAAGGTCATGGAGTGGCCTAGCCAGTCTCCAGACCTCAATCCTATAGAAAATCTGTGGAGGGAGCTGAAACTTCGAGCTGCCAAACAGGATTTAGAGAGAATCTGTAAAGAGGAGTGGACCAAAATCCCTCCTGAGATGTGTGCGAACCTGGTGACCAACTACAAAAAACGTCTTACCTCTGTGCTTGCCACCAAGGGTTTCTGCACCAAGAACTAAGTCATGTTTTGCTTGGGAATCAAATACTTATTTCACTCACTGAAATGCAAATCAATCTCTAACCTTTATATAATGTGTTTTTTCTGGATTTGGTTGGTATTCTGTCTCTATAAGTTAAAATAAACCTACCATAAAAATTACAGACCCTTCATTTTTGTAAGTGGGCAAACTTACAAAATCAGCAGGGGACCAGATAAATATTTTCACCACTGTATTTCTTGATTTATGCCTTAGTTTTAGGTTGTAATGTTTACCTTTTTTAAAGTAATGCGAAATTTATATTTTTATTTGTACTTATTTATTGCATTTTTTATTTATTTTTATTGATATATTTGTATTTGCATTTTGAATGTAATTTGGCAATTAAATGCATTAAATTGATTTATTTCTCAGTTATTAATGTATGCAATTTCAGCAAAAAAAATGTTAGTTGTTTAAATTAGCAAAAAAAAATACAATTGTTGTTTATTTTAAGAGACCTATCTTATTTTCTTTTGTATTTTTAGTATTGCTCTTTAATAAAGAAAAATGACTTCTTATCCGATTAATCGATGGAATAATCGGTAGAATACTTGATTACTAAAATAATCGATAGCTGCAGCCCTAAATATCAGTAGACAGTACAAACATGAAAGACGAAAAACACCATTAAAATGCAAAAACGATTATAAAACACTTCTTAAGACAACAGAACATAGTTACCTTTATTTTTTTGCTCTGCAACCTGAAACAAGGAAAAAAATAGTCAGTATGGTTATTTAAAATTACTCAAAGTACAGAACAATGTTTGCTAGGACAATGCCCGAGTTTTATTCCTCCATAGATTTGTGCCATGCATGACTTGATGACAGATATCATGATGCTGCTGAATGGCTGATTCTGATTCAGAAACATTGACAGCCAATCAGAATCCACCCAACTTCAATGAGTTTGAGCATTCAAAGCAGCAGATGACAGCTCACGCTTAGAATATTGTCCGTTGGTGTGGACGCTAATAAAGTTAGTGCTCTGGGTGTCAACAGTCCTTTACAGTTTACCCACAGCAAAAGAACGAGAAAAACATAAGACAATGGCTAAGCAAAAAAATTACAGAAAAGATGACAAACTACTTTATATCCAATATTACTTTTAGTATCTCTAGTTCTAAAATAACTCTCTGACAAACTAGTAACAGTGGCTTGGATGACCTTCAAATTATTAACAAGATGCTAAATCATTTCTACACACATAAGATGAAAAAGTGACTCCAGAATGCGCACCTACATTGTGGCCACATGTATTACCACCACAGGACGTGCATTAATTTACTATAATTTAACTGTCCAACATAATTAAATCATACCTAATATAACAATTACCTTCTGTGAGGTTTCCCGTTTCCTTTTATCTTCCTTTTTCCTTTTCTTGTCTTCCATGAACTGCTGTTCCCTTTCCTGGTGCTCCTTTCTACAAAAATCATGAATTACTGTTTAAAAAACAATTTTAGTCAAAACTAACATGCTCAACTGTAAAAGCTTCTCAAAAAAAAAATAGGCCTATTTTTGTCTATGTATGCACGACCAAATATCTGGAAAATGAACAGTTTCGTTGAGTATCACCTTCAACCAGTTGGCTGTTACCAAACCAAATGCATAACAGCGGCACCAAACACATTATCATTTGATCACAAATAACTGTATATGTAACATCAATGGTATGCCGTTTTAGGCTCGGTCTGAGTTTGCATATGCCATGCATTAAAAGGGATGTCGATTAAAATCATACACGATCTTCATAATGGGAGAAACTCCTGCTGCTATCTGTCTGTGAGCCTGCAGTTGGCAGGGCAGAGTCGTCGGACAGGGGCTCCCTTCACCCGCCCATTTCCTCCGGTGCAATATATGATATTACATACACTCCATACGTCAGCTATTTGAACGATTCGAGCAAAAACAAGTATTAAAACGAGTGTTAAACGGCAAAAACTGAAATAGTGAGTTAAGTCGTACGCTTTTGTGGTCCTGCCAAACTCGGATGCATGTTACCGAGTTAGCTAGTTTGTTAGCAAGATAAAATTGACATACTAAACGTAAATCTCAGGTAGTTTTGTTAATTTCCCCCAGAAGCCGCCGATTATTTGTATACGGATCACAAGAAAAATCAAAACGGTAAGCGACTGTCAAAACCAGACATGCATAAATATGCCTTTGGTCAAATATTGGAAGCAATAGCGAGCCAGGACTATAAGACGAGGATACACTGCCCATTAAAACCATAAAGCCACCTCATATTTGTTTTCATTTAATGCAAACATTGTCTAGATTCATTAGTAAGGTACTAAATACGCACGGGTATGTTTTTACGATCGACCAGCGGAAAGCTAAAGTTGCTTTCCAGACCAGACAGATGCTAACTAGCTGGCTAGCTAGTTTAACTAGCAACGAGCTAGTGGCTAACAGATGTCGACGCGGAAAAACTGTATCGCGCATAAATGCTTTCAAGCTACTGCGGTTTTTCAAATGCATACGACTGTCAATAGTAATACACAACATGTTATATGATTTGCTCTTTAAAACAAAGCACTTCACTTACCTCAGGAATTACATGCACCGCAGCTAGTCTTCTAGCTAACGTCACAGCTAAAGTGCTTAAGTGCGAATTTCTGGGTTTTGAGGCAACGTGAAATACAACACTCCATCAAACTCTAATAGCTAGTCATGAAAACACTCCTTCTATAGTTTTTAAATATGAAATACTATAATGTAAACGAAAGAGGCGGAATCTGTGTTTAAAGCGCTGTAAAGTCAGTTGGTTGACGGTCGGCCATTTTACTGCTCGGTGTGAATGTGTGTGTCTGGACAGATCTGACGGAAGGGGGGCAGCCGGGGGAGATTTTTGACCTTCAATATTAAAAGTCCAATAACTCTTTCTATAATAAAAAAAATGAACCGTTTATTTTGAGGTCTAGCACTTTTTGGTTGTTCATTGCGCATTAAGTACATAAGGCACATAATTCTCATGCATCATCAATTAAATGGCTAACTTCGTCAACGTCTATCGTTTCAAATTTCATGATTTGAATTTACTTTTTTTTTTTTTTTTTTTTAAACATCCATTTGGTACGGTACAATAAAAAATTAAGTACAACAGGTTTGCAAATTTAAAAAAATATGTTTATGTTGTCATTATAATAAAAATATTAAAGACAAAAATATTATCTGGGGAAAAAAATACTTATTTATTAATCTTTTGTCTAACCACTGTATAAAACTGTCCACTGAATAAAATAATCATGATTAATTCATGGTTTCCAGTCATGTTTTACAATGCAGAATGAAACAATAATAATGCCACAATCAGTCTTTTTTACACTTTTCTTTTCAGCTGATTTGTTTTTGCTGTTGTGGTGCCTTGGGGGTCCCTGGGTCCAAGTTTCAAGTTTTGAAACTCGTTTTAGCATCATTTTAAGTATAAAATGTTGTTTGGAAATATGTTTTTATTGCACTTTAAATCTCTGAGTTAAAAAAAACGCAAACCACTTTTTGGCTATTACTAATATCTACTAATTACTAACATTAGGCCATAAACATTAGTAATGTTGTCATCAGTACAGATTATTATCATTAGTAATGTTTTCATGAGTATAGTTTATTTTCCATGGTGTCCAACAAGAATGTTTAACCACGTTTATTCTTGACTCAGAAAAATATGGCCCCAAGAAAAAAAGGCGAGAAGAAAAGGAATACAGAGGAGGTTACTGAAACAAAGGAGCCACAACATTCTGGTGCAGAACCATCAGATGGCAGCAGCAGAGAAGAAAAAATGGCACAGAAAAGGAAGATAAAGCCTAAGAAAAAATACATAGGTGCTCACGTCTCAATATCAGGTGAGCAAAAAAGCTTTTTTCTAAATAAGGTGTTTTTGCTGAACGCATATCAATTTTTAAAATATTCTTAAGGAGGAATATGGAAAGCAGTCGAATCAAGTGTGGCCATAGGAGGTCATGCTTTTGCACTTTTCTTGGGCTCCCAGCGCTGCTGGACGAGACCAGCCCTTGATACAGCAGCTGCAGTTAAATTTCAAGAAGCCTGTGCTCAACATGGCTTTGATCCGATACACATCCTGCCACATGGATCTTATTTGATGAACTGCGGTTCCCCCAAAGAAGGTTTGTGCGCTGACTGTACCCGATGTGTGGTTCTATGCATGCAACAAATACGGAATATTCAAAAACAGCTCAGTTGATTTAATCAATTTTCAGTCCTATAATTAGTACTCTAGGCTGCATATGTTGTATATTTAAGATTGTATGTCAGATGACTCTGCATTTTTAAATCCAGACGTGTTCAGTAAGAGCCAGAACATGCTTGTGGATGAACTGAGTCGCTGCAGTGCACTGGGCCTCAGCCAGTTTAACTTTCACCCTGGAGCTTCTATAGACTCCACCCCTGAGAAATGCATGGAGAAAATTGCCCAAGCTATTAACCACGCACACCAGCAAACCCCTGCTGTCATTACAGGTCAACTATACAATCCTGATGATTTCTAGAGAATGTGCAATTGTGCTCATGCTTTCTGGTAAATTTAGCTGAATAATGTTCTTCTTTCTTTCTTTCTTTTGTTCTTTATTTTCCTTCAACAGTACTTGAAAACATGAGTGGTCAGGGCAGCACTATAGGTGGGCAGTTCAGTGAACTGAGAAGTATAATAGACTCGGTACGTGACAAGACACGTGTTGGGGTGTGTCTGGACACTTGCCATGCTTTTGCAGCAGGTATGTTATGAAGTCCCATAGATATTACTACAAATTATTTATTTTACATAAACAATGTTTACATGTCCACAAGACAAAATAATAGCTGAATTCCTAAAAATGAGCCCGTTCAAAAGTTTACATACACTTGATTCTCAATACTGTGTCTATAGATGCTTAAACATGCACTGATGCTCCAGTAGGAAACATGATGCATTAAGAGCCAGGGGGGTGAAAACCTTTGAACATGATGAAGATGTGTACATTTTTTTTATTTTTTAATGGCTAACTTCGTCAACGTTTATCGTTTCATTTTAAATTTTTTTAATTTTCTTTTTTTTTTTTTTTTTTTTTGCAAAAACATCCATTTGGTACGGTACAATAAAAAATTAAGTACAACAGGTTTGCAAATTTAAAAAAATATGTTTATGTTGTCATTATAATAAAAATATTAAAGACAAAAATATTATCTGGGGAAAAAAATACTTATTTATTAATCTTTTGTCTAACCACTGTATAAAACTGTCCACTGAATAAAATAATCATGATTAATTCATGGTTTCCAGTCATGTTTTACAATGCAGAATGAAACAATAATAATGCCACAATCAGTCTTTTTTACACTTTTCTTTTCAGCTGATTTGTTTTTGCTGTTGTGGTGCCTTGGGGGTCCCTGGGTCCAAGTTTCAAGTTTTGAAACTCGTTTTAGCATCATTTTAAGTATAAAATGTTGTTTGGAAATATGTTTTTATTGCACTTTAAATCTCTGAGTTAAAAAAAACGCAAACCACTTTTTGGCTATTACTAATATCTACTAATTACTAACATTAGGCCATAAACATTAGTAATGTTGTCATCAGTACAGATTATTATCATTAGTAATGTTTTCATGAGTATAGTTTATTTTCCATGGTGTCCAACAAGAATGTTTAACCACGTTTATTCTTGACTCAGAAAAATATGGCCCCAAGAAAAAAAGGCGAGAAGAAAAGGAATACAGAGGAGGTTACTGAAACAAAGGAGCCACAACATTCTGGTGCAGAACCATCAGATGGCAGCAGCAGAGAAGAAAAAATGGCACAGAAAAGGAAGATAAAGCCTAAGAAAAAATACATAGGTGCTCACGTCTCAATATCAGGTGAGCAAAAAAGCTTTTTTCTAAATAAGGTGTTTTTGCTGAACGCATATCAATTTTTAAAATATTCTTAAGGAGGAATATGGAAAGCAGTCGAATCAAGTGTGGCCATAGGAGGTCATGCTTTTGCACTTTTCTTGGGCTCCCAGCGCTGCTGGACGAGACCAGCCCTTGATACAGCAGCTGCAGTTAAATTTCAAGAAGCCTGTGCTCAACATGGCTTTGATCCGATACACATCCTGCCACATGGATCTTATTTGATGAACTGCGGTTCCCCCAAAGAAGGTTTGTGCGCTGACTGTACCCGATGTGTGGTTCTATGCATGCAACAAATACGGAATATTCAAAAACAGCTCAGTTGATTTAATCAATTTTCAGTCCTATAATTAGTACTCTAGGCTGCATATGTTGTATATTTAAGATTGTATGTCAGATGACTCTGCATTTTTAAATCCAGACGTGTTCAGTAAGAGCCAGAACATGCTTGTGGATGAACTGAGTCGCTGCAGTGCACTGGGCCTCAGCCAGTTTAACTTTCACCCTGGAGCTTCTATAGACTCCACCCCTGAGAAATGCATGGAGAAAATTGCCCAAGCTATTAACCACGCACACCAGCAAACCCCTGCTGTCATTACAGGTCAACTATACAATCCTGATGATTTCTAGAGAATGTGCAATTGTGCTCATGCTTTCTGGTAAATTTAGCTGAATAATGTTCTTCTTTCTTTCTTTCTTTTGTTCTTTATTTTCCTTCAACAGTACTTGAAAACATGAGTGGTCAGGGCAGCACTATAGGTGGGCAGTTCAGTGAACTGAGAAGTATAATAGACTCGGTACGTGACAAGACACGTGTTGGGGTGTGTCTGGACACTTGCCATGCTTTTGCAGCAGGTATGTTATGAAGTCCCATAGATATTACTACAAATTATTTATTTTACATAAACAATGTTTACATGTCCACAAGACAAAATAATAGCTGAATTCCTAAAAATGAGCCCGTTCAAAAGTTTACATACACTTGATTCTCAATACTGTGTCTATAGATGCTTAAACATGCACTGATGCTCCAGTAGGAAACATGATGCATTAAGAGCCAGGGGGGTGAAAACCTTTGAACATGATGAAGATGTGTACATTTTTTTTATTTTGTTGAAATATCATATTTTTTCAATTTAGTACTGCCCTTCAGAAGTTACAGAAGATGTTGTTTCCCAGAAGACAAACACAATACAAGTTAAATTTACCCTGATCTTCAAATTCAAAAAGGTTTCACCTCCCGGTTAATGCATCATGTTTCCTTCTTGAGCATTTGCATACGAGTCCCTCAGTTGTCATCTGTGTGACCTCTTATTTTGGTAAAGTAATTAACATTTTGCAGATTCTGCCAGATATATATATATTTGAGATTTGAGCTGATTCTCTTCTGTATAGGCTACGACATTTCACCACCTGGAGGAGTGAAGAATATACTTGATGAATTTGATCGTGTGGTCGGGTTGCATTATTTGAGAGCCATTCACTTAAATGACTCCAAAGGTATGCAACATTAATTTGAACTTATCAATATAGAGTGCTGCTGGAATTTGTAGGCCAAAACCCAGAAACAAGTTAGCACTTTAGCATGTTCCATTCCCTCGTCCTGAATTCTATTTTGATTAAATGCCTGAAGTAAGGTCTGTGGTTAAAGCAGCACTATGTAACTTTTGGCGCTCTAGCGGTTAATAAACAGAACTGCACACATCCCGCGGAAGAACATTCCAACCGGAGCTACTTCTCTAAGTTTATGTCTATGGCGATTCACGCAGGTATGTGTTACTCCGCAGCGGTGACGACCCGACCAGGCTACAATAATCCAAATATAAGTACTTATTATAAGTGTACCGTAGTGATTCGGAATAAGACAAAAACGCGGTTTGGAAGATGAATTCATGATGTACTCGCTCATTATATACATTTTGCAAATTTTGAATTCAGAAAAAGTTACATAGTGCTACTTTAACACAAACTCAATATATTTTCACGTTTCTACATCATGAAATAAATCAGTAATGCACCCCTATGATTTTTTAAGCTAAAGCCAATGGAAAATCCTATTGGATTTTTGTCGAGGGAACCAGGGTGAAGCTAACTTCTTGGTTGGCCTACAAAAATAAAAAGTCTTCACCACAGCACTCTATTGCTGTAATTGTTTGTGGAGTGACTTAATTTATATGCAAAACACTGACAGTGTTGCAAGTTTAGCTATATATCCCATATTGAGTAGCTTTGTTACTGCTTTTGAGATTGCGTAATTTTTCTTTAAAAAGGACAATTAGGCTGCCACCTGGACCGCCATGAAGACATTGGATGTGGCCAAATAGGCATTACTGCTTTCCGAGAAATTGTTAATGAGCCTCGACTGGATAATATCCCTCTGATTCTAGAAACACCTGGTCGGTAAGTTTCAGGTTGGATAAACAACATTTTGTTGTAAATTAAATGAACAGGCACCACTGACATGCATTTAATCTGCATCCTCTCTTTCTAGACCAGGTTTTGAGTATGCTGAACAGATAGAGCTCCTTTACTCCCTTTGTGAAAAAAAGAAGAAGAATTAAACATCTGCTTGGTGCCGGCTTCCATGGTGGAGTTATTATTGGTGAAGCATAATAATAAATATTTGCCTGTTTATGACAAGCTGCATCTTTAATAATCGAGCATTTAAGGAGGTCTCTATTTAATTAGGTTATCTTTATTGCTGTTCAAATACTAATTGTATTTGTTTTTGGTCACAGATGTTTTTCATTTTTTTCTGTTAATTAAATAAGTGGTTTAATTTAGTCTTCCCACAGGTTGAATAGATCAGTATTTTAAACATTTCATAAGACTCGGTCTACATTTTGACCATAAGAGGGAGCCAGGAGCCAGAATATGGATACAAATGTCAGAAGCAGCAACTGTAAGCCTGTTCATTATGCGGCATGTCTTTTCAATGTTCTTCAAAATTCTCCCTCATATCTTTATTGTACGTTAGAGGGAACTACTTTAATTTGTTGACCATCTTCACCCATCAGCCCAGACCAGCTGCTCTCACAGAGGGTGCAGCTCTGCACATTCACAGCCCATCATTAGCTGGACCACACAAGAATGCCACATGCAGTCGTGCAAAAACACATTTTTAGTAAAGCTGCCAATCTGTAAGCATGAAAATGCCATTTATGTGATGACATTGGCAACGGTAGGATTTTGGGAAGTTTAACATGCCAATGCCTATAGAAGCTGTTTTAGACTTTTAAAGTAGCAGTAGGAAGGATGTTTCAAAGTATGAATTTATACAGGAAGACAGAAATGCGTTGCACTGGAATCTGCTACTCCTGTGCCAGCCAAGAGGAAATATAATTCAGGGAGATAAGAAACCACAGGGCAAAGCAGAGGTTTTGAAACATAATCATAAGAAGTATGTGAATGAATATGTATTCATATCTAATGTTTTGGCCCTGTTCTGTGTTGTTTTGGTTCCTCTTTGTTTCATCCAGATGATAACTATTTGGTACACATGTGGCACGAAAAATGTTTCCAGGTCTCATTTTTACCACAGAGACTTTACCTGAAATGAAACAACTTGGCATTATTAAAGTTAATTAATAGAGCCTGAGGTTTAAAACTCAGAGTCTGTTATACTTAGTGTTAAATACTTGATTTTATATAAAAAGGGCTATAATCAGTGTTGGGGAAAGTTACTTTTAAAAGTAATGCATTACAATATTGCGTTACTCCCTAAAAAAGTAACTAATTGCATTACTTGGCTACTTTTTATGGAAAGTATTACGTTACGTTACTTTTGCGTTACTTTTTCTCATCTGGGCTGGGCTTGCTAATTTGATTTTAATATAAATTCAGGATTGCATGAAGCATAGAATGCAGGAGAAGAAAGTTCAACACTCTTCAGCAATGAAACAAAAAGAAAAAAAACAAATGTCATGTTTATTTTAAGTCACTTTTTGCTTATTAATATGGCTGAATTGGATCATCGAAGGTCGGCAGTAAAGATATTGATTAATAAAATGGGATTAAATGCATAAAATATATTTGTGTTATTTAATACATTTAATTATTGCAGGTTTGCATTGCTCTGTTTTCATTCATCTTGAGGAATCGTCATGTTTATTTTAAGTCACTTTTTGCTGATTAATATGGCTGAATTGGATCATCGAAGGTCGGCAGTAAAGATATTGATTAATAAAATGGGATTAAATGCATAAAATATATTTGTGTTATTTAATACATTTAATTATTGCAGGTTTGCATTGCTCTGTTTTCATTCATCTTGAGGAATACTGAATCTATTTTTGTGCAAGTGAGATGAGTAAATGCATGTTCACATTTAGTCTAGAACTACAGTAACATCATGTTCACACAGCACCTCTGCACTTACTCCCGATTTCTCTCAACACGGGGACAGGAGAGCTGTCAGTCAATGAATGGGAAAACAAAGTAACTGGAGTTACTTATTTGAAGTAACTCAGATATTTTATTGTAAGTTAAAAAGTAATGTGTTGCTTTACTAGTTACAAGAAAAAAGTAATCTGATTACATAACTCGCGTTACTTGTAACGCGTTGCCCTCAACACTGGCTATAATATTCTGTAATATCTAATTTTTTAGACATGCACAATTCAGTTTACCTTAAAAACAGCTAAAGGCAAAGTCAAAGAAGAACAAACTGTTTTGAGGCTGCAGGACTCAAGGGTTGGGCCTTCACATAATATCAGATGTTACTGTTTGAACAGTAGTTTACCCCATGTCGCACATTTGTTGGGATCTGTCAGAACAACCGGTTCACATGTTGGCTGTGTGAAATGAACAGCACAGTTTCTGAGTGTCCTTAAGAACTGCAAATGTCAATGTTTAGGTAAGCGCGCATGTAACATCAGGCTTAGCAAAGCCTCACATCAACAGACTGACAGCCTTATGAGCCAGATGACGCAGTGCCGGATCATGAGCAAAATCAATGGAACACAGACTTTTTCTACTGAGTTTCTCACAAATCACAAACCAACTGCAATTTCTCTAATTTAGTTTTAGTGTAATGTTTGTCAGCAAGAAAAGACAAATGTAAGATTTATTCAGATTTATGTCGAACCACATGAATGTGCATCCTTTTTGACTTGCATTCTTCAGCAAACGCATTTAATGAGGTAACCATTTAACAGTGCAGTTAGTGAAATGGCTGTATATGGCTTTGACTGCGTCTCCGCTGCTGACCCTTACCAAGGAATTTTCCGGAGTGGTGGCTGGGCATAGAGCCACAGAGCGACAGGCCTTCACACACAGAGGCCCAGAGGCCACAGGCTCCAGTCTGGTCCTCCAAGAGTTCTGTTGCTCCGGTAACCACATAACAACCAGATAGTCTGTGCCTGCCAGTGAATATTTACTCTCCTGAAATTTAGCTGAAGGATGCAGATGGATATTTTGATATATAAATAAATAATTATTTTATTCATCATACTAGCTTGCACTTTAAAATGCTACTACTGTATAAAAACACAAATGACTAAAAGTGCCACGCTTTATGCCCTCCTTGACACACTCTACCATTAAGATCCCACCCCTGCCACACCACAAGGGTAATTACACTGAGATATGTGCACAGACTTCAAATGCACATGCGAAAGGATCCAACAGAAACAGACTAGGAACCTCAAGTTTGCTCAGACAGACACAAACATTTGTTGGCAATACACACACTATGCTAACTGCGAAAGAATGACGGATACATGAGGACACAATGGTCCATTTGTTTGTTTTAGGAAGCGTACACTTTCAGGTGTTTTTCTTTGACTATGTGTCTAGTCTTTGTCAAAGGCTAAAGGGAAAGATTTCAGATCTTTTTAAGCGTGTGTGTGCATGAGTGGAGACAAGCAAGGCATGGACACACAAACACACAGAGGGGTCAGAGGTCAGACTACAACATTCCTCACAACACTGAACACACACTCACAGGTTTACATTTGTGAAAAGTGGGGACATCCCATAGGCGTAATGGTTGGCTAAACTAAGTAAACACACACACAGTTATGTAAGCTGTCCTCCTAAGTGTTATCACACCAAGCAGATAGATTCAGGATTAGGGAATGGGATGACATTTTCCATGAGATCCACAGCAGTCTTTTCATATCACATACAACCAGGGCTCTTTATAGTGCTTGTAGACTGGTCAAAGAGAAAAAGTATAGTTTTGGATTAGCTACTTTGGCTTCAGGGGACTGTTTTAAGTCACTAAAGTTGATTCTGACACTATGGGCATCTATGTATGTGTGTGTGTGTGTGTGTGTGTGTGTTGAGTTTCCTGCTAGCTCAGGTCCAGCAGCCTCACAATTGCCTATTGTCTGGGCCGAGTCACACTTCCTGACAGGGCAGAATTCACGGAAGCAGGGACATAGTCCAAACAAATTCTTTGGGCTACACCTCCACCCTGGTTTCATCGCACCCGCCATTCCAAGGAGCCGTGTGCCAAGAAAGGGCATGTTCCCAACAGGAAGTTTATTAGCGTCAAGCTCCTCAGGAAAGCTGGGGGGAAGCAGGTGGAGTCGGGAATATGACTGGTTTCTCATGTACTTACTGACCAAAATATGGATGTGTTTATCCTAATTATGTGTTCATTTAGTCTGTAAGGTCATAAAGATGCTCTGTCTTTAGTTTCTAGGTTAATTTTAAATGCTAAAAATTCTCTAACAGCCCCCGACCCACACATTAAACACCCCATCCTCCATCCAACCCGACACCCACACCCACCCACACACACACACACATTAAACCCCCCATCCTCCAACCCGACACCCACACCCACCCACACACACACACACACACAGACAAGAAAAAAACGCTTTCCTTTTGAGACGCCAACATCTGGCTTTCATAACCCAAGTCAGTGCTCCTTTCCAGCTACTAATGGACTTTAAATAGGAGATCTGGCCACTGGGCTCTGTGTCTGTGCCTTGGCGCAACAATTAGACAAATATTTGCTTTTAGGGGAAAATTGGATGGAGAAATATGAGAAAAATATGTTGGCACATGCTTGTGTAATTGACAGTCTCTGAACCCCTCCATTGTTCTTGTCAGTCACTTAATATCCATGCACACACAGTATCCCACATAGTGTATTCTTCAGAAATGGAAAGGAAGGTGTAGATCAGGAAACGGACCATTAAAACAAGACAGACGGAAATCTCTGATAGTTGGGTAATGTTCGGCAAGTTAATAATTCACTGCATGGATTCCAAAATCCTAAATTGAAAGCTCCAAAATAACAAAAAGACATTGAAAATGTTCTCAGCTTCTTGGTGACTTATGGTGCTTTTCCATTGCATGGTACGGCACAATACGGTTCGGTACGGTTCACTTTTGGGGGTTTTCCACTGGGTACAGTACCTGGTACTTTTTTTAGTACCACCTCGGTTGAGGTTCCAAGCGAACCGTACCGTTACCAAAACGTGACGTGCAAACTCTGCTGATCACGGATTGGCCGGAGAGAATCGTCACTATCTGCGTCACTGAACTTGCGACACAAACACAAAAGAACCACTAGATTTAAATCAGCACAGCCAGCGAAGGATCGAACGCAACTGTTTTGAACAAGCGCACCTTTTTTAACAACCAAAAACTGGCTGTTTCGTTGTCTGTTGAAGAAGTACAGACGTTCCTCTCGTTGATAGCAGAGGAGCGGATCGAGCAAGAGCTTGATGGGGCGATGTGGAATTAAAAAGTTTTTCAGGAGTCGCGGCAATAGAGGCGGCGCAACTATAACGACATGTGAATAATCCCGCCCACTCTAAAGCGGTACTAAACTGCAGTGGAAACGCAAACCGATCTGTGCCGTGCCGTGTCGTGCCGTACTGAGCCGTGTCGTACCACGCAGTGGAAAAGCGCCATTAGAGATGGAAACTTCAGTTATACTAACTCAAATCTATTTAGTCTGATCAAGAAAAAGAAACTCCACAAGCTAAATCAAAACAACCCTTCCTATGTGGTTTGCAGTCTGATTAAAATCTGATTTTCACACACAAGAAAGAAACATACTTTTTTGACAATTAATAATTATGAGAGAAAAGTCTAAATTAGATATTATGAGATTCTACGTCATAATTAAAAGATAAAAACTCAAACTTATGACATACCAAGTTTTAATTATGAGAACAAAATGTAACTTATGAGGAAAAAGCCAAAATTATGAAATAAAAACATAAAAACTAAAATAAAAAAATTAAATAATTCAAAATAAAAATTGACAATTTTATCTCACAATCTAGAGTTTTTATGTCATAGTTGAGACTTTAATACACCATTATAATTATGATATTATAATGATGACTTTTAATTTCATAATTATGACATTTATTTGCTACTCTGACTTCAGGTGACTGTTTTAAGTCACTAAAGTTGATTCTGACACTAAACCTTTTCACATGCCACCTTTTCCCATTTTTTCCTCAGTTGGCTGCAACGAATATGTTCAGATTTCAGACTGTATTCATGAAAAACATAAACAATGGTGAAATATCTATTGCTAAAGTCTAACACAGTGAATTGACGTAAGTTTGCGGTATTACTATAATAAACAAGGACACGCCAAACAAAAGCGAATGCAGTCCCCCCCAAAAAATTATCTGGCCGTATCTTGCGATATAAAATCAAAAAAATAGATTTTAGAATTTTTTTATTTACTTTTGTGAACAAAAATTTCTGAACAAAATTATTTGACACTTGACCGAATTGGAGACTTCTGAAAAACAAAATATAAAATGGATTGCTCTTTAGTAAGGTTTATATAACTAACTTGCACTCTCAGAAAAAAAGGTACAAAAGCATTGTCATTGGGGTAGAAACGCTGGTACATCTTTGTGCCTTATTTAGGTGCATATTAGCACCTTAAAGGTACATATTAGTACTTTTTGAAAGGTTACAACAGCAGTGACAACTTTTGTATGATTTTTTAAAAGTGTGTAGAGTATAGAAAATGTTACCAAAAAGGATATGATACTTGAATTGGATTTGTCCTTGAAATACTTGAATTGGACACTACCTCAGAGAATTATTAACATGCCTGTCATTGCCTAACATCATAGAGCCGAGAAAGAGCATGACTGTGTTGCTTTGTGAGACTGAAGGAATTTTATTTCACACCCAGCCAGGAGTAGTCTAACTAAATTGGTCACTACACTTTTGATTTTCTGTTTTTCTAAGTTTACTATGTGGATTAAATAGTTTCAACATTAAAAAAAAAAAGGAAATACTGACAGAGTTTAAATTCTTGGCAGGCTTTATAACCTATGTGAAAGTAATTTCCTGAGGAGACATCCTTTTTCACCGGGAAAAATGTATCCTGTTTTACTGGCCCCCTTTCCCCAGCCTCAATCTCCCTTCCTCTACCCCCACTATTTTAAAAGTGCACTTGATCCTTATCCCTTAAACTGCATTATCCACCTGTTTCTTGAAACCTGAAACATCTGCTTTCTAGTGATATCACTGTCTTGTCTTTCAAATGCATATTTACATAGGATTTAACCAAAGCCCTGTCACACTGATACAGCAAGATAACATTATTGACATCTAATGGCCTAATGGTATTTTGCCGTAAGCAAAAAACACAGTCCCAGTCACACTGACAAAACACAAACACAAATGTGTCTACCTGGTACCTAAAGGAATAGTTCACCTAAAATGTACTCACCCGGCCTCAGGCCATCAAAGATGTAGATAAGTTTGTTTCTTCATCAGAACATTGCTCACCAATGGATCCTCTGCAGTGAATGGGTGCCGTCAGTCAATGAGAGTCCAAATAGCTGATAAAAACCTTACAACGATCCACAGCATGACTCAACATGACAGAGGATGGACTTTTTCACTGGAGGAAGCGTTATTAAGGATTATGGATACATATTTTGGCCAAAAGCAATGGTTTAAAGTTAAAATGCATTAATGATGGATTTGTTTCTTACAAACACACACATTTCATTTCACAAGATGGTAACTGACTGGTGTTGTGTTGTGGATTATTATTATGATTTTAGCAGCTGTTTGGACTCTCATTCTGACAGCACCTATTCACTGCAGAGGATCCATTGGTGAGTAATTGATGTAATTTTCTCTAAATCTATTCTGATAAAGAAACAAGCTCATCTTGGATAGCCTGGGGGCAAGTAAATTCTCAGCCAATGTTAATTTTGGGGTAAACTATTCCCTTAAGGACATGCCCTGCAGTATCTCTGTGGATTGGGGTAATTAGTCTCTCATCAGGCTCTCATCTTGGAAAATACAGGATGATCAGTATCTCTACAAAGAGATGATGGCCCCTAGACTAAACAGAGAAGAATGATATTGTAAAAGGAGCATATGCAAGAAGACACACTTTTAAAACAGTGCAACTCAAGAAGAACAGGATGAGACTAAAGTGAGTTTTGAGTACAAACATGTCTGAAGTCAAAAAGGAAATAAACAAAAAGCCCAAAGCAGAAAATAACTGAACGCACAGGAGAGCGGAAACTCTGATAACATTAGACTTGTAACAATGTGTACACTACACTCAATTACAAGCTTATCTTACATTTCTTAATCACCTCACTATCAAGAATAAGGATCAAGTGTGGGAAAGAAAGAATCACATTGTTTTCTCAAAGGCATTTGTCATCATCAGATTATGTGTGAAAATAACTCATGTTTAAATGCCTTTGTGGACTATTTGAAGCTTTTGAAGCGAAACATGATATTATAAACTTCAACACTCGCTATTTGTAAACCAGAGTTCATTACGAGGTAGCACACATAGAGGAAAGCCAGCCGTAGGACATCGCTCAAATCTGAGCTCCGTAAACATTGCCATGATAAGCTAAGAATTCTCCGCTGGATCCGTTCCCTTTTTGGCACTGATCTCAAGACAGGAATCACAGTTAACGGGTCTGAACACCAGCAGTTTCTACACAATCATGGGAGACTGCAGAAAGAACGCAGGAAGACAAAACTCATGGATATGGTAGACACATATAGCTCTGTATTTCATTTGATTTGATTTTTTTAAGGGAAGAGTTATATAAGCCTGTACAGACAAAAAGCTTTAAGACATGGGACAGGATTGGTGCAATGAGGATTGTTTTATAGATTATACACTTTGTAATTAGTTAATGTCAGTTAATGCATTAGCAATACATTTTTATTTATTCGTATTTATTCATTTTTTATGTTAATAAAATACAACTGCTTATTGTTAGTTCAAGTAAGCTTATGTCCATTAAATAATATTAACAGATACAACATTTTATTTTAATCATGTGTTAACTTAATAAGTGTTCAAATTTACGTTTTTACATTAATAAATGCTTTAGAAGTATTTGAATTTTTAGTTAACAAATAAAACCATAAAGTGTTACCATTTTGTTAATATTTAGATTTATTTTTAGATTTCATTTTTAATCTTTTCTTTTAAAAAAAGTAGTTTTTATGTGCTTTTGTTCTTTTTATTAGTTTTTAAATTCATATTTAATTAAAAAAAATATAGCTATTTTTGTTAAATGTATTTTTATTTGAGTTTTATTTTCCAGTTAGTCATTTTAGTGCTTCAGCTTAAACTTCAGTTTCATTTAGCTGCCAATGCAATTTCGAAATTTTTGTTTACTTTACATAAATGAACACTTATATTATTTATATTATATAAAATGCTTTAACGTCATAGTCAATCATTGTCACCAACGCAGCATGCTAGATTCATCGGAAGATGGAGAAGGCCACATAGCAGCTGGAAATACAGCCATTATTTTAATTTTGTAGGAAGAAAGGATGACATAAACATCAATGTCATATGTAAATAGTGTACTAAGACTTTGTCTACTGTGAAACCCAACATGTTTGGTTGGTTGTACCTGCTTGAGCCCTGCTGCATATTTTATGTTGCTGCTTTATTAAGTAACAGAAATATGGTGGCTTGTCATACCAGTTTGAGCCAAATGTACTCTTCATTTATCTGTAACTTTCATGGATTCAGAGGCTGCAAAAATTACACTCTAAAAAATGCTGGGTTAAATATACTTTTTAATTTACACTAAAATATCTGAGTTTCTTCAAATAAGTAACTCTAGTTACTTTGTTTTCCCATTCATTGACTGACAGCTCTCCTGTCCCCGTGTTGAGAGAAATCAGGAGTAAGTGCAGAGGCGCTGTGTGAACATGATGTTACTGTAGTTCTAGACTAAATGTGAACATGCATTTACTCATCTCACTTGCACAAAAACAGATTCAGTATTCCTCAAGATGAATGAAAACAAATAACACAAATATCTTTTATGCATTTAATCCCATTTTATTAATCAATATCTTTACTGCCGACCTTCGATGATCCAATTCAGCCATATTAATAAGCAAAAGTGACTTAAAATAAACATCTTTTTGTTTCATTGCTGAAGAGTGTTGAACTTTCTTCTCCTGCATTCTATGCTTCATGCAATCCTGAATTTATATTAAAAACAAATTAGCAAGCCCAGCCCAGATGAGAAAAAGTAACGCAAAAGTAACGTAACGCAATACTTTCCATAAAAAGTAGCTAAGTAACGCAATTAGTAACTCTTTTAGGGAGTAACGCAATATTGTAATGCATTACTTTTAAAAGTAACGTCCCCCAACACTGTGAGTAGATTACATTTTTTTGAGTAACTAGCCCAACGCTGATTATGACTATAATGTATTATATGTTTGAAAATCAATATCATAGACATTTGACAGGGCTGGTCATGTGATTTCAACATGACCGCACCCATGAGGGGTTAACCTGTTTAATGTAAAATAAAATGCTTTTTCTGGAAGACTAATATGTTTGGAGTCTTAAATAGGTGCACAACATTAATAATCCCTATAGTGAAAAATACTTTAAATATCTTGCATATATTATTCAACGATCATACAATCCTCATCAATAGTGATATTAAAACACATTTTAGGCTTAATATTAAGAAATGTGCATTGTTCACAAGTAGCCTATAGGCTACTCCAGATAAAGTTTAATTAGCCTATAATTTTATATCAGTAAGTCTCAAGTGATATGTCAGGCAATATGTTAATAGATTTTAACTATAGCCTACTTAGTATGAACCAACTGTATTTTAAAGATATAACTGTTTTACTAGGGATGGCATGGCCCCAAAGTGCTATTCAAAAAATACATAAATAGGCCTAAATAAACAGCTTTAAACGTCAGATATGCAGTGTTGGGGAAAGTTACTTTTAAAAGTTATGCATTACAATATTGCGTTACTCCATAAAAAAGTAACTAATTACATTACTTAGTTACTATTTATGGAAAATAATGTGTTACGTTACTTTTGCGTTACTTTTTAAATCTGGACAGGGCTTGCTTGTTTGTTTTTAAAATAAAATTTTTTTTGGCAAATATAAAAGCCTTTTCACACCAAAAGTGAAATGAATAACCCTCAGGCTGAAGGTAAAGTAAATGTACATCCATACAGTAGAATGCAGAAGATGAAATTTCAACACACTTCAGCAATAAAAAAAACACACATATGTTTGTCTAGAGTAATTTGTGCTTATTAGTATGGTTGAACTGGATCACCGAAGGTCAGAAGCACAGACATTGGTTAATAGAATGGGATTAAATACATAAAGGATATTTGTGTTGTTTAACAGCATACCCACAGTTCATGCCCGTTATGAGCGGCTGGTTTTGATTCATTTGATTCTTTATGATAAATTAATTGAACTAGATGTTGGAATGTGGCTTTGGTAACTGATCAGGAAAACATGCACTTTCTTGCAAATCTACTTTTATAGCCTATGTTAAATGTAGCGTACCTTTAAAAAGTGAATCAACTAGGATGACCTTTTTATGAAGCAATGAAATCCAAAGTTCACAAATGACTAGATCAATGGACTGTAGTGAAAACTGCTACAGTAACATTTTAGTTCAGCAGCATTGATCTGTCCTTGTCCTATTTAGTTACTCTGATTTGTCAATGTCCTTTTTTTAACTGAAAATTAAAATGTACTTTGCATTACAGGGTATTGGAGGAGGCCTGTTAACTAGTATTCATTGTGCCACTGTGCTTTTTTAGATTAGTTTAGATTAGGTAGTTGTTCGGTAGATAACAATTAGATTACTAATCAAAGATAAAAACAAATAATAAAGGGAGTAAAGACAAGAGTAAAGCAGACAGAGCCAGCTGCTGTATATTTTCACACAAAACCACTGAGGTTGTGTTTGCATTGGTAGTATTTTCCATAAAGGACTCACTCTGCCAGACGGTCATGCTGAGTGCTTTGAGTAAAAATAGGATATGTTCAGATGATGAAATGAGTATATTTGTAGTAATGATTTACGCCTTGGCAGCCCCTTTTTTTCTTTAGACCGCATGAGATGAGAGAAAAAAGTGGAGGTCATTGGGTGAAAAGGAAAAATGAGGCCTTATCTTGAATGTTTGTTCACCTAGTTAGTTAAGTTATACAGTAGTGTAGCCTATAGCTGATCAAGCTGTAGTTTCAGTGGAATGAGAGAAATATTTTAAGAAACACCTTTTGAACCATTTTTTTCAGGTTAAAAGAACAAATGTTCAGTCAGTGTGACTGATGTTCAAATCACTTATTTTAATGACATCATATGAATGTGCATTGGACGGCTGCAAAGACCAAGTGCTATTAAGATCAGACAGATCAACTTTTCTGCCCACATGAAGGAAAGCCGACAGTCCCGCAGAGGGAAAGAAGAGAAAAACCCTAAACATGTTTCCAATCTGGGATGTGGGCACTGTACTGGATGTCTGTAATAGACAGAGATGTTTCCCCCAGGAATGCATTCACACACACGGGATCTATTAGACTGCGGTTTACGAGTTGACGTGCGCATCTCCTCTCAAACAATGCACAGACATAATTGCATTGTTTGCATCCACTAAAAACTGCTGCAAGAATTATGAGTGTTTTGGTTTATTGATGTTTGTCATGTCAAGAGGCAGCAGCAGCCCTGCTAAATGTCAGTGTATTAGTTGGTTATGTTTCTTAGCACATTACACGACATATGCCACCAACCATACCCATTTCTCAGAAGATGTTGGAAAAAATTATGTTTGAGGACAATGTTCCCAAAATACACTTTGGACAATAGATCTTTATACGGACACATGTGATTCTATGTTTCACCAATACTTACTAAATATACTAAATATTAATACTTTGAAAATGTTATAACAATGCTATGTAATAGTATATACACTACCAGTCTAATAATTTTATAATTGAGTAACTACTAATAATTTATTTTTTAATTTATATTATTTTTTAGTTTTTATGGGTTTTTTAATGTTTTTGAAGGAAATCTCTTATGCTTACTCTACTGCTTACTGTTTTTACTTTATTTTAATCAAATAAATGCAGCCTTGGTGAGCATAAGAGACTACTTTCAAAAACATTAAAACATCTTAATTATTCCAAACTTTTGACTGGCAGTGTTATTATATTATTTAATATTATATATCATGTAAAACAAAGACATAAATAATAACATAAAAATAGACAATAAATATAAGATTCTATACACTATTTCTAGGTCACTAAAAAATTGTGTTACTGATCATGTGAACTTCTCTGTACAAAAGGTCAGAAATACTAAGCAAAAGGAGGACAAACCTGAAATTCATATAATTTTTTACTTCAAATAATTCTAATTTAAGACAAATTGTTATGTTGATAATATCATTTGTACTGCAAATATGTATTCGATTAGAAACATATTTTCACTAGTGGTCTTAGACTTTTGGACTTTTGGTCTGCTTTGATCGTGATCTGTGTTACACATCCACCTGTTTCACTCTCTCATACAGGACCTTTGTTGATTTTACAGGAACCCCTTCAAACTGGGACGCCTGAGTGGAATAAGCCAACAGAGGGGGATTCGGGGGGAAGGAAGAGAAGAGGGATTAGGGGTTTATCCTGGACATGACCAATCCTTAAGGAGCCTCCGTCAAGCTGTACTATTGCCCAGATTATTACATTTAATTTATTGCCTTTTAAAGACCCTTTATCTCCGCCGGGAGATTCCTGGCGAGTGGGCCGCTGGATTTGAGTATCTTTAAAAACAAAGGATCAGGAGCAGAGGCCGGTGGGACTGGAGGAGCATGAGAAGATACATGCAGGGATAAAGCAACAAGCCTCCCTGCCGCCTTATACACTTCAGCAGGGTGCAGGTCAAGGGTCACTGAATAAACTTGGATTTGGAAAGCATGCAATCACATTGATTACACAAATCTGATTAAGGTATGTGGCTTCTTTACATTTTCAGCAGTGTAATATTAAACATTTTAGTGTTTTTTCCTAGGTCCAAACAGCAGAATGTGTATGATTTATGACCTGACAGTAATCAGGTAAAGGGTTTGGCTAAATAAATTGTGCTTATCACACATGGTAAGTATTTACTAGTAATTTAGCATGAAATGGGCAACAAGTGTGTTGTGGCAAAGTGTGTTGTGGTTTGATGGAATGAGACATGAGACGTCACTCCTTTTAAAATGATACTCATGACTTTAACTACAGTCAAGCACAAATTAAAAGTCTGAGCTGACCCAAGATCAAACAAACTACTAATAAAGTCAGACTAAGTGTTGTTATGCTAATTTTTATTAGCTTAACTGTTCGTTACTAATAGTTTACCAAATATTTTTTTCTATTAATTGAATGTTTTTGATATGGTGTTATAACAATGCTATGTAATATTATATACACTACCAGTCTAATAATTTTATAATTGAGTAACTACTAATAATTTATTTTTTAATTTATATTATTTTTTAGTTTTTATGGGTTTTTTAATGTTTTTGAAGGAAATCTCTTATGCTTACTCTACTGCTCACTGTTTTTACTTTATTTTAATCAAATAAATGCAGCCTTGGTGAGCATAAGAGACTACTTTCAAAAACATTAAAACATCTTAATTATTCCAAACTTTTGACTGGCAGTGTTATTATATTATTTAATATTATATATCATGTAAAACAAAGACATAAATAATAACATAAAAATAGACAATAAATATAAGATTCTATACACTATTTCTAGGTCACTAAAAAATTGTGTTACTGATCATGTGAACTTCTCTGTACAAAAGGTCAGAAATACTAAGCAAAAGGAGGACAAACCTGAAATTCATATAATTTTTTACTTCAAATAATTCTAATTTAAGACAAATTGTTATGTTGATAATATCATTTGTACTGCAAATATGTATTCGATTAGAAACATATTTTCACTAGTGGTCTTAGACTTTTGGACTTTTGGTCTGCTTTGATCGTGATCTGTGTTACACATCCACCTGTTTCACTCTCTCATACAGGACCTTTGTTGATTTTACAGGAACCCCTTCAAACTGGGACGCCTGAGTGGAATAAGCCAACAGAGGGGGATTCGGGGGGAAGGAAGAGAAGAGGGATTAGGGGTTTATCCTGGACATGACCAATCCTTAAGGAGCCTCCGTCAAGCTGTACTATTGCCCAGATTATTACATTTAATTTATTGCCTTTTAAAGACCCTTTATCTCCGCCGGGAGATTCCTGGCGAGTGGGCCGCTGGATTTGAGTATCTTTAAAAACAAAGGATCAGGAGCAGAGGCCGGTGGGACTGGAGGAGCATGAGAAGATACATGCAGGGATAAAGCAACAAGCCTCCCTGCCGCCTTATACACTTCAGCAGGGTGCAGGTCAAGGGTCACTGAATAAACTTGGATTTGGAAAGCATGCAATCACATTGATTACACAAATCTGATTAAGGTATGTGGCTTCTTTACATTTTCAGCAGTGTAATATTAAACATTTTAGTGTTTTTTCCTAGGTCCAAACAGCAGAATGTGTATGATTTATGACCTGACAGTAATCAGGTAAAGGGTTTGGCTAAATAAATTGTGCTTATCACACATGGTAAGTATTTACTAGTAATTTAGCATGAAATGGGCAACAAGTGTGTTGTGGCAAAGTGTGTTGTGGTTTGATGGAATGAGACATGAGACGTCACTCCTTTTAAAATGATACTCATGACTTTAACTACAGTCAAGCACAAATTAAAAGTCTGAGCTGACCCAAGATCAAACAAACTACTAATAAAGTCAGACTAAGTGTTGTTATGCTAATTTTTATTAGCTTAACTGTTCGTTACTAATAGTTTACCAAATATTTTTTTCTATTAATTGAATGTTTTTGATATGGAAAAAAATTATTAAAAAATTATTAAGAAAACGTATTTTAATAAATAATAGGGCTACTTTTTTCAAACTTACTGTCATTGTAAAATGTAGCCTTAGCGCTTCTTTGCATTTACAGTCTGACAGTGGAAAAATTATCTGGTAAATGCACATACTTTGGTAACAGGATACCCTTAAAGTGAATGACCGAAATACCGTACAGTGCAAGTGAATGACTGAGGAGTCAAAGCTGAATTTAGCCATTTAAAGGGAACTACACTCAATAATTCAATACAAGACTCATTAAAAATGTATGAATCAAATTTGCTCAGTTTAAAAATATATATACATTTTTACAGCAAAAGTTGATCATTAGTGTAGCATGTCTGTGCCTATGTCTCACTTTCTTTTTAGCAACTGAATTGTTTACAGATATTTTGTTAATATTTGCATCTTCCAGAGCATGTAGCAGCAGTCTCTCTGGACCTTACTAAAGAAAGAGCACATGGTTTCAGTCCTAAACCACAAAGATATCTGCAGCCCGAGCTGAATTTATTTCTGAACTGATTTTTTTTTTTCAGAAGCACAAACCCAGAACAACTGGGAAGCCCAGAATCTTTGACCACATAAGCAGCAGAGGTTTTCAGGAATTGGAGTCATGCATATTTTCAGCTCACATTTATCTTCACAGAATCTTTCTGGATATGAACAAAGACCGATGGCCAAAATGGGACATAGCTGAATGCGTCTGCCTTTTGAGAAACTGTGCAAAAGAAACTTTCCACTCAACTGCGGTTGTTATTCTGCCGAGATATTTTAAAGCTTGAAGGGTGATACGTGTATAGTTTGCTTTCTTACGGTGTTCTCACCATTTTTTTAAAAACAATTTTTTGTGGATATTTTCTTTCTGATTCTGGAAATTTACAGTTTGTACCCAGAGAAGCCATGAACTTGGGCAAGCTCGCTGGCCTGAAGGGCCTGGTTTCCCACTCCTCAGGAAAGCGTAGATTTAAAGGTGACCTCACCCCGGACATGATCAGCCCCCCACTAAGTGATTTCCGCCACACCATGCACGTGGGCCGTGGAGGGGACGTGTTTGGGGACACCTCGTTCCTCAGCAACCATGGTGGAGCAGGAAATAACGCAGATGGAGACTCCTCCTCCACTTCAGAGAAGAATGAGGGATTCTTCTCCCGCACGCTTCGCCATGTCCGCAAGACCCCCGACAGGCCCCGCGGCAGCTCCAAGGACCTTTCGCCTCCACCTCCACCCATTTCTCCAATCATTAAGAATGCCATTTCCCTCCCCCGGCTGGACGTGGACTCACCCAACGGCTGTCCTGTGAAAGTGCTTTTCCCTAGTCCACCCAAAACACCAGAGAACTCCACATACTTGTATGGTGAGTCCGTTAGTGTTCAGTTCACCTTTGTCAGATTCAGATTCAAATGTAGAAGTGAAGTTATGGGCGTTCTGTGTGTGTACAGAAGTCACTCCAGAAGGCAGGGCTGATGGAAGATACTACAGTCAGTGTGAGATATAGGCTTCGAAAAGTCATGAGTGTTTCCATGATGAACATAATTTTGTGCAAAATTCTTTTTGTAGCACAACATCTTGACGAAAGAACAGCATCTGAAAGGAAATGTAGAAGTGAAGTTATGGGCGTTCTGTGTGTGTACAGAAGTCACTCCAGAAGGCAGGGCTGATGGAAGATACTACAGTCAGTGTGAGATATAGGCTTCGAAAAGTCATGAGTGTTTCCATGATGAACATCATTTTGTGCAAAATTATTTTTGTAGCACAACATCTTGACGAAAGAACAGCATCTGAAAGGATACTTGCGTCACTGCATTATCTAATTAATTCAGTTCAGTTGTGTACACACTACTTTAATGTAAATAAAGTTGTGAATGTGCAGTTTTTGTAAGCAAATTCTTTTGTAGAAAGCGGTAAAAGAAAAAATAAAACAAAACATTACTAAAATGTATGTGTACCGAACAGGATTGACCAATATAAAAAATTGTTCAGCAAGGACACATTAAATTGATCAAACGTGACTATCGGCGCTGATTGGGACGGGCGTCCCGAGTTCGAGTCCCGGCTCATGGACCTTTCCTGATCCCACTCCCGCTCCCTCTATCTTTCTCCCACTTCGCTATCTTTTACTATCAAAGTAAAAACAAAAGAAGTTACTGTTAAAGACATTTATGATGTTACAAAAGATATTCTATTCATATGCTGAAAAAAGTATTAATAGCAGTTTCCACACAAAAAATAACCACGATAAATAAATCAGTATACCAGTATAAATATTAATTGATAAGTGTTTTAATAAAATTTTACTTGAGCACCAAATTATCATATTAGAATGATTTCAGAAACAATCATGTGACACTGAAGACTGGAGTAATTGCTGCTGAAAATTCAGCTTTGTCATCACAAAATAAAGAATATTTTAAAATATAAATTAATTATTTATAAATTATAATAAATTTCATAATTTTACTGTTTTATTGTATTTTTGGTCAAGCTTGTTGAGCATAAGAGACTTCTTTCAAAAACATTTTTTTTGCTGTAGTGTAAATAGCAACCGTGTCTCATGCTTGTTTTGTCTAAATTAAATATGTTTGTTTGCAAGTTTTCTGTCCTTCAGGGAATCATGAGGAAGATCAAACAGAAATTGTTTGATAAGCCATCTAAACACCTGTGGCAATCCCAGACTCCTTAGAGCCAGACATTACAGTTCAGTGATCAGTGTCTGCCTCACCCATTCAAATGCCTCAAACATGCCTCACTGGCTGCTCTACAGGAGAGCCTATTCAAAAACAAACCCCCTGCATACTCAAAAAAAAAAACACATACCAAACGCAAACCCAAACAGTCTGATTAGTTTCATTATCAATATATGGAAAGTTTTAGTAAGCAAACCTAAGTGTTTAATTCAGCTGACTGAATGACTCACTGAAGACTGAAGGCTATAATGTTGTTCTGACCGGGAGCTATGAATGAGATGTTTCAGTGCTGAGCACACATCCCATCTTAGAGCCCTGTTTTCAATCATGTGAAGAGTTTCTGTATCCACAATTTTCCTGTAATTTGTAATCGCTGCCCTTTCTGTGCCAAGTGTGCACTGTTACAGAGCTCTGTGGTCAGAATCACAAATCTTTAAAGGACAGTTCACCTAAAATGAAAATTCTGTCATCATTTACTCACATTCTTTGTGTTGTTCCAAACCTGTATGACTTTCTTTCTTCGGTGTAACACAAAAGAAGATATTCTGAAGATCGTTCTAGCTGTTTTCGTCCGTATAGTGAAAGTCAGTGGGATCCATAATTGGACCCCATTGACTTTTGTTATATGGACAAAAACACAGAGACATAAAGGTGAGTAAATGATGACAACATTTTCTTTTTTGGGTGAACTATCCCTTTAAGGGCATCTAACCATATGGCAGAAATTATTTGCTGCTCATGCTGCAGTCCAGGAAGTGCTAAATGCAATGTACTGGTTCTCACTGCCCTCTGTTGGTCTCACAAGCAAGAACAATTTCGTTCTTCTTTCTTTGTTTTGCAGGTTTGGAGTCTGGCTTTGTAACCTTGCCGAGACTGTCCCGCACTGAGCGTCCAGCCCAGGGCAGTTCTCCCTCTGCCTGCCCGCTTGAAATCCACAGAGGCTCGCTCACAGACACAGGTATCCCGTCCTTCCCATGTTCAGACTCCATCAGTCCTTCTGACTCCATGAACTCCTTCACTCTTGATCTGGGCCCTTCCCTCATGTCTGAAGTCTTTGCCATGATTGACAGCCCTGTGTGTGAAAAGGCCGATCCCATCAGTGAAAAAACACAGTCCACCGATGATAACTCTGAGGTGGACTCGGACACCACCACGTCCTTGGTGGACTCTCTCCTGAGAGAAGACGATGACGGTAGGACACGGTTGTATGGAGGAGAGTGGAAGCATTCAGACTTTGTAAATGGTGAGTCACCCAAAAAATCCATGTTGGGGGATCGGATGCGCTCCTTCTCTATTGAGGATCATGGCATGGAGCCGGAGAGTTTCCAGAGGGCTGCTGATGTGCTGGCACGTCATTATGGGAGTGGAGGACTCAGGAATACAAACACCAACAACTCTCATAGGAGAGGACCCTACAGCTATCCTGATGAAGAAGAAGAAATCAAAGTCTAACACCAAATCGTACATCACCTTTAAATGGATAGTTCAGCCAAAAACTAATGTTCTTTCATAATTTCCTCAGTCTCATGATGTTCCAAACCTGATTCTTTCCTTGGCGATATAATGAAAGGAGTTGCACAGAATGCCACTTTTTTCATTATAATGTAATTGAATGAGGGTTGGGCCTATCAAGCTCCATAATCATAAAAAAAGCACCATGAAAGTATCATAAATGTAGTCCATAGTTTTCTGAAACCATGTTAGTGTACAGTTAGGAACAGACTAAAATTCCCAAAAGTTATTATTTACTTATGATATTCTGTTCCTCTGGGCTGTGAACTGAATTACTGAGTCACTCGAGCACCAAATCATAATCAATCATTTAAAGGGATATTCCACCCAAAAATTATAATGATTAATGATCACCCTCATGACCATCTTTCTTCTGTAGAACAAAAGAAGATATTTTGAAGAATGTTTCAATTGTTTTTGTCATGTTAAAAGTACGACATACAATGAAAGTCAGTGGAGTTCAATGTTGTTTGGCTTCCAATGTTCTTCAAAATACCTTAGTTCTGCTAGGAAGGTTTAGAATGACACGAGTGTGAGTAAATGATATCAGGATTTTTCTTAATGGGTGGAGTGTCCATTGAAGAACAATTAAATAATACATTGTAAATGTAACAATAATGAAATCTGGTCTGTTCCTCACAGAAAGCTATTATATGACTCCAGAAGACTACCCACAACCCACAAGTCAATGGGATTACTTTTGTTAAACTTTCTTTTTTGTCATTTTGGAGTTTGCAGTTTACAGCCCAAGTTCTTATTCAGATTCATAATATGAAAAAGAGCACCAATTAAATTGGCCTAAAATTTTACTTCCACGAAAGAAGGTCATAAAAGTTTATAATCACATGAGAGTGATGACCCAGTTATTATTTTTGGATGAACTATTCCTTTTAAAAATATTTCTACATTTTGCAATGGGGAAAGTTAAAAGCTAATGAACTATTATTTACCCCTACGCTCATGGTGTTTTAAAGAAAGTATTACAAACAAAAAGAACAGAACAATAAAACATCAGAATTACCTGCCATGTGAGTGGGTCTACATTTTGCAAATATTGGACAAGAACATAATCTAGTATTGGCATCTTGAATTTTCTTCTATGTTTGATCCTATCGTCTCATCCCTGAAACATTAGCTTTGATCCAGGGAACTAAAACCTGCCACAGTTGCTCTGTAATGCACAATAAACACAGCTGGCTATACAATGGTAATATGCCATTAAAATATGCAATATTTTAGTTTACAATATTTAGATTTCAAGTAAGCCTCTGTCATATGTAATGTAGAGTGATACCATGTAGAATACAGACATATACCTGCTAGCTATCTTGTATCTACTACACAAAACACTTTACATTTTGCATTCATGTAGTTTTAATAGCTCATATTCCCATTGTGAACATTGTGTTGCAGTTTAATTATTTCCTGAGAAACAAGACAAAGACCTATGGTCACTGTGATGCACAAAACCGTGATGTGCTTTATGTTTTCACATTAGTACAAACAACTCGGAATAAAACAACAACCATACTGTCATTTTTCTTTCCTTTATTACATGATAAATATCTTAAGATCAACACAGTATACAGTAATATTATATGATGTCCACCAGCTTTTATCAATGTATTGTGAAATTATGATTAAATATTAATATGAATTTTGTTTGAATTTAAGTTTTTTGTTATGACAAAGGAGTTGACCTCTCCATTCCCTTAATCACAATATAATATGTACATACTGTACGTATGTGCGGCTTTGCACAGGAAATGTACAAAATAGCAATGTATGTTACCTATGAATGACAGCAATAAAGATTTCATTAAAAGAAGCTATGAACAACATCAGCCTTAAAATGCTTTAACAAGTGTGAGCATGATTTTATCATTATGGCGTTTCAAATGTCATGCTTCAGAATAAGCTTATATATAAATAGCTATGTGAAGCGTGTCAGTACGCCCTAAATTAAGACCAAAGGAAGTCAGATTATACTATGTTGTATTTGTGTTTGACAGTTCTTAACGGTTCAGTATCCCTAAAGCAGACATACACTTTTGTTCAAAAGTTTGGGATTTTTTACATTTTTTATTAATACCTTTTATTTAGGATGCATTAAACTGATCAAAAGTGACAGTAAAGATATTTATAAATGTAAAACAAACGTTGTTCTATTGAACTTTAATTCATCAAAGGAACAAATGTATCACTGCTTATTATCCACAAAAATATTAAACAGCACAACTGTTTTCAAAACTGATAAAAAATGTTTCTTGAGCACCAAATCAGAATATTATAATGATTTCTGTAGTATCACGTGACACTGAAGACTGAAGTAATGGCTGCTGAGAAGTCAGCACAGGAATAAATTACATTTTGAAATATATTCAAATAGAAAAGTTATTTTAAATTGTAATACTATTTATAATATTACTGTTTTTACTGGATTTTGTTCAAATAAACGCAGTCTTGATGAGCATAAGAGACTTCTTTAAAAAACATTTTTTAAAAATCTTACAGACTTCAAACTTTTGAACACTAGTGTGTTAAAACAATGCAGTTAAAAGCACCAGAAGACCAGAAGATGCTGCACTTGAGAAAGAAGGTCATAACAAACCAGTGCTTTTTCCCAGTCGACTTTCCTTTCCAGAACTCACTGTGCTGGAGAGGAGAGCTGCTTGTTCAGTGCTTGGGGGGGTTGTGGAGGAGGAACTTTAGGTCTTCTGCCTTGTGGTTTCTTTTGTGGTCCTCCTTCAGGCAACGTCGGCAATGGAGCTTGGGTGGTTTCGGGCTTGGGTGAAGGTGTTGGTTTTATTTCAGAGCCTCTCGGCAGAGGAGCAGGGAACACTCTGGCCTGGGCTGCTTGGAAAGGGCCTGCCTGGCTCAGAGGAGGGCCTTTGGCAAGGTTTGGTGCCTTTTGCTGGATAAAAGACCTCCTTGCTGCAGAAAACAATTGGAAATGTAGTTTCTACCACAGTAAGACAGCACAAAAAGCATCTATGATTACCAACATACGTTTATATGGAGCAGTGGTTTTCAGCATGGGCTCCTGGGACTGGGAGGGCAGCTCCTGAGTTGGCTCTGATTTGCTGGAGCTCAGAGTCTTAGCCTGTGATTGGCTGTGGGCTTGAGTGTAACGAGGAAGTGCTGGAGGCATGTGATTCTGTGTAGGCGGTTGAGCAATTGGATTAGAATCGATGTTGTCCCACACAACAGCATCACGGTTCACCTGATATTTCACAACGACTGTCACTCCAAGGTCCTCAGATGATGCTGAGCTGAAATAAGAAGCACAAGAAGACAAAACAAAATAAGACTTTTGTAACTTAACAAGTCTCATTTAGAAGAAAGTCTTGACCTCAAAAACTACAAAGGTGGTTGACTACCTGTCGGTTTTTGATAGGGATGGTCGACCAGATGAGAAAGGGGGAGAGGGTAAGATGCTGTCAGAAAGAGGTCTCTGGGATATTTTCGGGATCGGGCTTTCAGGCAGTTCTGGTACCTCAAAATCAGCCTCTAAAAAGAAATTAGTTATTATTTAGAATGTCACAAAATAAAACACTTTGCACTTCAGTATTTTAATTATTTTTTAATACCTATTACTTAAATATTTAAGCAAAAATAAAAACATAAAACTTCCTTATTACATAGAATCAGGCAAGGCGGGAAGGGGGTTCATGAGTTGATGAAAAGCTAAAAATGAATCATATCCAATGAAAATGAAAATAAAGGGTTAGGGTGGCACAATAATCACAATATATTGATTATCAAAACAAATTAAAGATTTAATTAAATAACTAAATAGTCTGATGCTCTGCGTGTTTCAAAGCGAGCGCTTCTTGGTTCACAGCAAATGCAGTGCACTCCATCTGTGCATGTGCTGTGAGTTTAACATGCATTTGGGAACACTAATGTGTGCTAAATTCACCTTTTTCTTACCCATTTGTATAATCTCCAACGTTTTTGTGAGAAAAAGTTTACAGCATTTCAGCAGTATTTTGCCAAAATTAAAAGCTTGAAGATTTGAAATGTTTAAAGCTTGAGGGTTCAGACATTTGAAATTTAAGACAGAAACATTAATATTGTAACTTGAAGTGAAAAATAAAATTATTATAATTACTAGCAAAATGTTCCTTTGTATTTTACAGTACAATTGAAAGTTACAACATTAATATATTTTTATCGTCATTTTTGTAATTAGAGTAAAAACATAACATTATTAATGAAAAATTGTGTGAATGTAATGTGGACTGAGACTCTGTCACAACTAAAGAGAGATTTGTGTCTACTTTAAAGACCAGCTCAAAATAAAACACTTACTAAAAAGTTAAAATTGTATCTGTTTGCATGACATGTAACCAGACTTCAGAGAATTGTAAACACGCAAACCTGTCATTAAATTATATTAACTTAAAATATCAGGGGGTACTTCAAGGAAATATTTTATGTCTAAGAGGTTTGGTTGACAAAACAAAGTTTGAGAACCCCTGGTGGGTGAACATAAATGAAATGAACATAAATGAAATTCTGGGTGTAATAAGGTCATTTATTGCTGTTTATACCTCATTAAAAACAACAGTGAACCATTACTTATGTAATGTTCCTGTACCTTCGGTGAAGAGGCTCTTGGAATACTGTATAAGTGGCTCTATGACCGTCACAACTTGCACCGAAGAGGCAGATGCCATGTCCAGCAATGACGTCTCTCTAAAAAAAAAAAGACAGTGTGACAAACAAATTTTAGGAGATTACATTTTAAATGCTTAATTTAGTCTAGATTTGTGGTTGTGTGTGCTATACTGACCCCTCACAGCGAGGCCACAGTAGATTAGGCCCAAGCACTATGGCAATATTACTGGGTGTCATCTTGTTAACCGCTTGCTGCTCTGACAAATGTGACAGGAACTGGACAAGGTATCTGATGGAGAGAGCGATACGTCAAAGATATAGAGACACAGAGTGAATGTGAGGTGTGAAAATGTGCATAAATATACTGAACAAAATTATAAACGCAACACTTGTTTTTGCCCCCATTTTTCATGAGCTGAACTCAAGATCTAAGACTTTTTCTATGTACACAAAAGGCCTATTTCTCTCAAATATTGTTCACAAATCTGTCTAAATATGTGTTAGTGAGCACTTCTCCTTTGCCGAGATAATCCATCCACCTCACAGGTGTGGCATATCAAGATGCTGATTAGACAGCATGATTATTGCACAGGTGTGCCTTAGGCTGGCCACAATAAAAGGCCACTTTAAAATGTGCAGTTTTACTGTCCGGGGTCCGGGGGGGGGGTACAAAAACCAGCCAGTATCTGGTG
>NW_015505236.1:916579-940128 GCF_001515645.1 Sinocyclocheilus grahami | reverse complement strand
GGTTGGATGTACTGCCAAATTCTCTGAAACGCCTTTGGAGACGGCTTATGGTAGAGAAATTGGACATTCCTGCAGTCAGCATGCCAATTGCACACTCCCTCAAAACTTGTGACATCTGTGGCATTGTGCTGTGTGATAAAACTGCACATTTCAGACTGGCCTTTTATTGTGGCCAGCCTAAGGCACACCTGTGCAATAATCATGCTGTCTAATCAGCATCTTGATATGCCACACCTGTGAAATGGATGGATTATCTCGGCAAAGGAGAAGTGCTCACTAACACAGATATTAGCCCTATTCGCACGGGATTAGTATTACCTGGTGACCTCCAGTCATTTGTAATAATTGCGGAGGTTGTCTGTGACCTTAATCCCGTGCGAATCAGCACAAAACTATATTAGTTTCTTTTTTTTAAATCCATCTGGACCATAGAACGGGACTCTCAAAGCCTTGACATCTGGGTATCTGGGAGACAAGTCAGTAAAATCACAGGCTTCGTTTATCCCGTGCGAATGCACCACACGAAATTCAGATGTGGGGGGGGGTAATTTCAAAATCACACAAGGTCCCCAGATAATACTAATCCCGTGCGAATAGGGCTTTAGACAGATTTGTGAACAATATTTGAGAGAAATAGGCCTTTTGTGTACATAGAAAAAGTCTTAGATCTTTGAGTTCAGCTCATGAAAAATGGGGCCAAAAACAAAAGTGTTGCGTTTATAATTTTGTTCAGTGTAGTTTGAGGTGGATATAAAACATTCAGAGTTGAAACTCTAACATACCTGAGGTTGTTATAGTTTTCTGTGGGAAGTTTTTGCAACACTGTCCGCAACTGTTTTAATTTTTCATCTGTTTCTTTTTCTCTAAAAACAAAAATTAAAGACAATTTAAATGGTGCTTTAACACCATTGATACAGAAATAAACAAGTGCATGGACAGACTTACGCTGCAGCTTTGAACCAGTCATTATAAAGCTCAAATGTCATGAGCGGTTCAGGCAACTCTCTCAAGTAACACTTAAGAGCACCTGCAAAGACAGTACAAACAAAACCAAATTAAATATGGGTATATCAATATAGCACGCAGATGTTTAAGCTGCATTTAATCATTTTTAGACAGTCCCCATTTACTATTAGTGTATAAAAAGAGCAGCTTGGACATTCTGCTGAGGTTAATTTTTTTGTTTTCCACAGAAGAAAATCATACAAGTTTGAAGCGACATGAATAAATGATGACTGAAATGTTCCTGTAATAGACAATGAGGTCCTAGCAACATTTTATATGCTGCAGTTTGTCACCTCAACCACATATTGCAACCACATTCAGAGTAACACAAAGCACTTTTCCCAGTATTGTCAGTTAAGGCATCAGCTAACGCTAAACTCATGCAAACAAAGTTACCGTCACATAAAACACACAAAAAAGTTGCTATGGCTCACCTGCGACAGCATGTGGGTCATAGCTGAACTCATTCTGGTCAACAGTCCCTGAATCCAGACAGCTTTTCAGTTTTTTTACAACAGATGCAGCAGCTGCTAGCCTGAACAAACCCTATAAGACAGTTGTAAAGATAGATAATAATAATAATAATAATTTGTTGCATTTATATAGTGCTTTTCTAGGCACTCAAAGCGCTTTACATGGTCAGGGGGTATCTCCTCATCCACCACTAGTGTCCAGCATCCACCTGGATGATGCGACGGCAGCCATAGTGCGCCAGAACGCCCACCACACACCAGCTTATTGGTGGAGACGAGACAGAGTGATGAAGCCAATCAGCAGATATGGGGATTGTTAGGAGACCATGATGATCAGAGGCCAATGGGCAAATTTGGCCAGGATGCCGAGGTCACACCTCTACTCTTTTCGAAAGACATCCTGGGATTTTTAATGACCACAGAGAGTCAGGACCTCGGTTTAACGTCTCATCCGTAGGAGATAGTGAGAGATTGTTAAGATGAGAGTGGAGAAGTGAAACACTATACTGATGATACTGGGCATGCAGTTATGTGGGTGTGCAATTATCTGTGTGTAAGTGCAGATGTGACTTTTAAATATGCATGTTTGAGTGCTCACCTCTTCCCTGAGTCCTGTACGTAGCAGCATGCTGACACACTCCTCAATAGGGACAGCAATCTTTCTTTCACAGCTCTCAAGGTGAGACAGCAGAGGCTCTCCAAAAACCTTTTTCTCTGATGAACTCAATTGGGGCTCTTCAAACAGACAAATAATTAATTTCAAAGTCGTGATAATGCTGCTGTCTGTGTAACACGTGAATATTTAGATGTTTTAATCACTGCTAATCACCCTTTTCCTTACCTGTGTAGCTGTGACTCTCTTTGAGCTCGGTTATGTTTTTCTCAAGGAATTCATGAGAGGCCTTGTGATATTCAGCTTGTAGCTCTAGAAGCTGTCAGAAGGGCAAAAAAACAAGCTTAAACATCCTTTTTCAATTTACTGACTGAAAACATCCCAAGCAGTCATCCCGGGACAACTGAATGGCAATAAGCAGACAAGATATTTATTTATAAATAAAAAAATTAATAAAAAAAATAATACATACATATAATACAAATAACATTAAATGTCAAACAGTTATATACACTAAGTCTACTGAAAAATAAAATAAGATAAAAGGGGCAAAATATACAAATAAATAAATATTTATTAAACAAAATACAGATAATGTAAAGATAACTCAAGTTTTATGTTATGTTTATTATGTTAATGATGATAATGATCAATGATATCTTGTGTAATATGAGTTAAAAGGAACACAATTCTGACATGGTATTGGTGAAAAAGGGCATTACTGATGGGCCTGCGGGGCTGCAAATGGTTGAGAAACACTGAGTAAGGACATAGGTACTCACACGGATGAAGTAGCTGGCGTACTCATCTTCTTTAGTGGCAAAATGATAGAGGTCTGCAGAGTACTGATCCTGAGAAAAAGAAAATGTGTTGTTTTATTGATTTCCTGGCTGTGCATTCCTTGAAAATACAGAGCTCTCTTCTGATGAAACCACACATTTCATGTTGACTCGCCAACCCACAAATATGTTTACTGACTTTTTGTAAAAGCACCCTAGGTTAGAACAATCTGAAGAGAACCTCTTTCATGTTTCTGGTTTGAGATCAGCTAGCAGGAAGTAGTAGGTTATAGAATGAGAATGACAAAATATAGTCCAACCATGACAGCTCTCAGAATAGTTTTAGCACGTTATATACAGTATATATCAATGCTAATGTATTTGTTCAAGTATGGACTTGCTACTGCCAGTAGATCCACAAACATGCTACTGTGAACATGTAATAAAATGCTGCTGCTACTGCTGCATGAATAGGCATACATAAATCCCATAGCAGATCTAGACAGGTGGAGCTGGGGGAGGTGGAGGGTTCAGAGGAACTCAGCAAACACTGAACCAGACTATTTAAATGTTGAACAAACTGGTTAATTAGGTGCAGAAACAGGCCAGTCAGCTTGTACCATTTAGTAAATCATGAGATTGCGCCATCTAGAGTTTCATGACTGAACTAGATATTAAATTGGCCACAATAGTATAATAAATCTGTGACTAGTGAAGAAACCGACTTTATGCAAGCATAACCTTTATAGACTCCAGTCTTTTCCAGGCCTCCTCTACATCCTCTCGTAGTCCGTCTTGCTTGGCCTGTGGGCCTGTGCTGGCCTGAGATCTAAAAGTGAGACACAGATTGTGTAAATGTTCATGACACAATCTTCATAAAAGAGGATCGTAAAGAAATGATGTGATTTACATTGAAGGAGAAGTTGAAACATATTTTGGTCATATTGTTCAAAAAAAAAAAATCACCTGATGCGAGCATTATTCCAGTCTGTTGTAAGTTTAGCAAACTGTTTCTTGTTTTTCAAGATCTCTGGCAGGTCCTCCTGCATGGATAACATCGGTCATGAATGGATCATGAATACTGCCTGTTTCAGTTCATATAGTTTGATAGTAAGAAAAAAACTACCTCACTGAGCTTATTCAGAGGCACAAGAACAACTTTTTCCAACTTCATCTCAAAGTCAGCCAGAGTCCGTGCCAGGAAATTTTGCATAAAGCAGCACATTTCCAGAACTTTTCTGCAGGAAAGTTCAGGTGTGTAAAGGGTGTATTTCCAAGGCAACTCTGCTGTATTGTTTATTCACACAATGTTAAAACATTAAAATATTAAAATATTCACCTTATGGAGGAATCGCCATCAAAATCCTTAAAGCTCTCAGCCATACTGACAGACAGCATCATGAGGGGTAACTTTTTCTGTAAATAATCAAAGTATGAATGAGTTATGTGAGGAAATTAGGAAGTATTGCATGGCATGATTTTTGATAGTTCTGCTTTAGAACTATCTACTTACAATAGTTTACATGGGTATCACAGTTAAAGGGCAATGTAAAATAATTGTGTAAATTCATGACACAAGACAAGATCCAAAGGAAGAAAAAAAGAGGGCAAACTGAGCAACCTGAGCAGATTTTCCACACTGAATCTTGTTTTACAAAGAAACAGAAAAGAATAATGTTCTTGAGGAAAAAGAAATCGAAGGCCTGTATTTAGCACTTATGAGCAGCTGCCACACATTCAAAGCATATCCAAAACTTTTCTGTCCAGACATAATCATCCACATATACAGACAAAACGAAAACCTCAGAAGACAGATTCAGGGACTCTCCATCAGCAATTTGGGATTAGGTTTCTTAACAAAATGGTAGGCCCAGATAAACTATTGGAAGAAATCCCACCTCCATCCAGTGTGATGGTGGTCCATGTAGATGATCTTCACAGCCACAGCATTTCATCATATGTCTTTTTGAACGCTACTTATTTTTCATATGCAGCAACTGCTTAATCTGCTTCAAAATCTAGTCCAACACACGTACAAACCACATGATTGAATAGGGGGTCAGTTTACCATCCTTCTCTCTGAGTCCAGTCCCTGCTGACTCTGCAGGCAGCCTACCAACTTCTTGTAGATGATCTGGGCAGCTTTCTTTGCTGGCTCCACACGCTGTTCAACCTTAAAGCAACCAGATGGAGCATTTATTTACAGGGCCTTGTATTCATATTCTGCTAGCACAGCTTGTGTGTATGTAGGCATCTCAAAAACGGTGCCATATGCAAATTTATTAGTTAAGGTGTAATAGCGGTGGAAATGCCTCACCAAAACAAGATCCTCTGAGAGAAGATCAGTTGCATCCTGTGACCTACATTAAAGAAACAATTACCGTGAACATTACTTACATAATACAGATGGCAAGCTATATGATGCTGCAGCTGTGTTGATATTTTGACCAACAGCATAACTGTAAATGTATAATACTGCTTAATTATAAGCAACAAGTTATTTACTGAGTAAATTGGATTGAATTGGTTCAGTGAATGATTCAATGACTCACTCGTCATGACCGTTTTGTTCCTCAAAGAATCAGTGTTTTTGAACAATTGACTCACTCATGAAGACAGTGGCTGCATCTGAATATGCTTCCCTACTATTTAGTAGGTGAAAAACAGTATGTGAAAAGTGTAGAATGTCTAAATTCAAAAGATTCATAAAACAGTAGGCAAAAAGTACACAGACAACCAGCTACTTCAAGCAAGATAGTGAAGTATCGGCGCTTTACTATCCCATAAGGCCACGGGAGAGTATTAGTGAATGAGTATTAGTTGATAGGTTACATGATGATAACAACATGACCATTGTGCTACATTGGGATTTCATTCCTGCTACACACATTCATATACAGAGTTTATTCATTTACTTTTTAAATGGTCACAAAGTATTATGTGATTTTTGATGCAGCCAGTGTTTCTGAATTTAATCAGTGTGTATAAACAAATCCATCGAATTAATGATTCAATGACTAACTTACAAAGAGAGACACTTTTAACCAGCCACTGCTAATAACAGACTGACAGTGATGCAAACAGTGAAAAATCCCAGTTTTGTTGGACAGCAAAAAAACTCATCCAGATTAAGGACTGCATCCTCTATGCTTTCACTTTTCTCATTTCCTCCTTGTTCTACTTTGTACTTTTCTGAACGATGGCGGAAACATTGTATTGCTAGCACATCTCGTGTTTATTGCATCTGCTAAATGAATAAATGCAAATGTAAGATCTTAAATCACAAGAAATTCAACAGTTGCAAAAGTTGCCAACCGCTGTGACCTAAAGCAGCTAAAACTAAAATTAGAGAGCCACGGCTGCTGTAGAAAACAGGCCAAAGTGGGTAGAGGGGAAGTGGACTGTGGGCTGAAGCGCAAACCATTTTACTCTCTCGCTTTTATCCACGATCTGTTGAGCAGCAAGTATGAGTAGATACACAGAACACAAATTCTAGCCTGAAATATCATCAGAGACAGATAAACGATGTAATTTCCTACATTTGCAACATCATCCAAGAACACAAAAAACATGAGAAGCCATTTTTGTGTCGCTGAAGTGGTGACCGGGTTACACTGCGATTGCATCAGATATTCTTGTTATCCCTGTGTTTTTAAGTCTTATTAGTCTGTGAAAAGGATATGACGTTATTCATATTTTTTACAGCGTAGAAATCTTTTGTAACAACATATATTTACCATCACCCTCGCTGAATAAAAACATTATTTCTTTAAAAAAAATCTTACTGACCCCCATCTTTTGAACACTATAGTAGTGTACATTCAGTATGTCAATTACAAAATACTTGTCATTTTATCGCTGGCTTTATTGTATAGGCTGTTCCATAGGACCAAAACAAGCACATGCAGTACGTGGTATACGTTTTCAGCTTCAAAGGTCACACAAACAATTTTATCAGCGTGGTATTGTCTCTGCTTTGAGTCTGGGGTTAAGAAGTTTATTAATATCCTGTTAACGTCATATCAGTGCAGACTGCAAGACTAGCATCTTGTTCTGTGCAACCTGCAGATGTGCTCTCCACCCTCGCAAGCTAAAAATTGACACCTTTTATCGTGACCTTTTTCAACACAATCACCTAATCACACCGTCATGCTAGTTAGACTCTACATAATAACAATTATATTTAAGCTAGGCACAGAGAGCGTGAATGTCAATGGAATCTAAGATCTAATATTGTTTGTAATAATCGTTGTCATGACATTTTATTTTGAGGCTTGAACAAGGCTTGAACCGAAATAAAATTACCAGTCAATGTAAGAAAGAAGTGCTGAAGTTATAGAAATATAAATTAATGAACAATTATACTGTTATCAAATTAATGTTTTCACCACAACAGACGATGAAACAAACCACCTTCTTCACTTCAGACTACCTTACACCACAAAGAGCTCATATTAGGAGAAATAAAACAGCTATCAATAATATGAATATTTTGTTTTGTTACAAAAGATAAGCAAGTATACTGCATAAAACAGTCACTTAGTCACATGTAGTGTCATTTCAGTAACACTGTCACATAAAACACCACAAACATAGTCTGAAAGCAACAAATGAAAGTACTTACTTCCCCCCATTTCCAAACTGTTTTAAGATGTTAAACTGCTTTAGCATGATCGTGAAGAATCTGTCGCCTTCAAGTCCTTATTTCGTACATGCAGGTCAAGAGTATAGTTTCATTTGATAAAGAATATTGCTCTCTGAAGTCAGTAAACAGGCATGTCATTCAGACATGTGTCAGCAACAGTCTCAGCTTAACTGCTTCACATTTGTGTGCACACCTCATTGACTTGGAGAAAGAGGAAGTTACCAAATGCATAAGAGGAAAGACATTTTCATATCATGCGGTGAAAGTCATGCAGTCCTCTCTGAGCCACAGAGAACACTGAAGTAGATTTGCACAGCACTGAGCATTCATTTGCTATGTATTGTATATAAACAACTGCCAGGAGTGAGGTGGATGGAGTAAGAGGCTTTATATACTAGAAAGAGAATATGAATTAAATATTACTATATTACTTCTATATACATCTGTGTTCATCGTAAACAGGGTATAGTTGCTTCACCATATAGTTAACTTTGTGGCATTAATGAATGTTCCTTTCATTACCTTACGTTTGGCAATCAAGTGTGAATTGTCCATCAGATTACAACCATTAAATATGCACTGTTTGTATGTGCAAACAGCAGGATGTGAAAGATAGGTGAAAGGGGAAATGTTTTTTCATATAATTTATGGTGGAGTGTCATCACAAATGATCATCTTTAGGGAAACACTGTGGCTAAGACTATGAACTGAAACCAGTGGAATGTCCAAGTAAACATGCTATGGGGGAAATAGAGCCTCCTACAGGGGGCCCGCTGCAACAGAAAAATACAATATCGTTTCTAATGTATGCATGTATGTATAAATAAATAATTCATGGTATACTGGCTCACGCAAACTATGGTTAGTGACTCGGTTCGGCAAACTAAGGTTTTTGATTCGCCAGAGTCAGAACATTGTATAAAAAACGTATTATTTTAAATATTTAAATACCGCGGACTGATCTCAGATATTTACATTAAAAAAACGTTATCGATTCACTTTAGAATAATACACTTTTGCTCAGTTATTATACACAATATTGAAAACTGGAAAACATCTATTCGTGTAACAACGGGCGCATATAATTGGTCCTTTTACATCCCCGTTGAGAAAAGCAACGGGAACACGTGACATTTGCTGTTCGGCTTCAGGATATGAGGAAACTTAGCATGTTTTTATTAAATGATCTCTAATATGTAAATAATCGATTATAAATGTGATTAACATGCCTGGGTCTAGTCCTCACAACCATTTTTCCAGCCTCTGGATTCTCACCGTACAGATTTATCATAGCCTTAGAATAAATATGCTATCTAAATGAACTTTTCAATGAAGGAAAAAAATGTATATTCGACTAGCTTATCAATTTTTTTCCCCAAATCTCAACCATCACTACATTAATATTGTGAATTCAATATCCCTGTGCTGAAATGCAAAAGTATTGACTGACAAAGAGAAAACACTTATTCATTTATCAATTTATTTATTTGTATACAACAAAGTTTCAAATAAGGAATTCCACTGATTTCATATCAACACCCCATGTAAATACTTATTTCAGTGCTGGTGAATGCTTTACAAATGTTAAAATACTTTGTAAATAATTGTGTTTAAGAACTGGAAAAAAATGTTGCAACATGAGCATCATCAATGTTATGTAATATTGCTTTCCTTAAATGGTAAAGGCAAGTCAGGTCCCAGCAATGGCTAAAGCATAAAACTCTTCAAAATACTACGAGGACACACCAGTGAGACTGAACAATGGTCCCACCTCAAGAGAAATGGAAAACCCCTGAGTAAAGGGGCATTATAGAAGATGATGAATGCAGAGACAAGCAACAGCTCCATCAGCTGTGCTGAAGCAGCTACTTTAATACTGTCCTGTTTATAGCGATGCCTTTTTCTGTGAGATTGCATTAGATTGTGTTTAAGTAACATTAACATTTTAAATTATGTAACCTGCAGCATTAGGTTCCAACATGCCCTAATTTCACAAGGTAACAACCAAAATACCCTTCTATTAACCTTTAAATGACTACAGATGCATTTTGCACTTAAACAGGATGAGGCCACAAAGATTGACAAAAGACAGTACAGTAGAAGGGCTGATGTTGTTCTTTACATAAAAAGACAAAATGTCAAGTTAGTGTTGGACTGTGCCACACTACAACCTGCTTCATTCTTCCCTATCAGCTCCCCTGCAACCCTACCTCACTCTTCCATAACATCCCACTCTAATGTAATGGTGATAACATCATAGAAATGTAGAAATTAAGAGTAAACTCCAGCAGCTTTAGAGTCTGCGCACAGTGAATGTGTCAGGGGAAGGATAAGGTGAGTGAAGTTTGCTGGTATGTAAAATTAAAAACCCAACAAACTCCAACACCATACACCACCACCCATTTGACTTCCTATAAATGTCCAAATCTTCCAACCTTGGATTGATGGAAGGATGACATGTACAGATTCCCCTGAGCAGTCTCCTCTAAATAACTAGTCCCCTTCCCTCCCTCCCCAGAAAAGCCCTGTCCTGTGTGATGATGATTGGACTAGCGTTTCGACTTTGCCTCTTCTGCTTCTTTTCCTGGAAAAAAAAAAGCAGAGAAACAGACAAGATCAGTGTCATTATTAGTTATTAAAGGGATAGTTCACCCAAAAATAAGGAGTTTTTGGATGGACCATCCATTTAACTAGTCCATCAGTAATATCTTGAGGCGTACACAAACTTTTTACTATGAAAAGCCAAAAGTCAATCTTGATTGAGGGCCTTGACCCAGAAGTAAATGCATTATATCCATTTATTATATTAAATGTACAAATTAATTTATATTCTCTACATTTTGTAAGAAATTTGTCTGCCTCGACCAAACTTCCACTCCAATTAAACTATTCTCCTCTCTCTACAAAGAGCTTAATTATCATAGAGATAATTCTTTAAATAAATAATAATAATCCTATAGCGTGGGAGCGGCAGTAGGCCATCAAGAACCACCTGCTGACCAAAAGGGTACTTGAATATAATTGCACCTTAACATTTGGTTGTTTCCACCCGAAAGACTACCAAAGACGTGGGAACGGAAGACTATCACTTTCATTGTTATCCGCAATTTACATTTAAGACAAAACTTCATTTACATGCGGGAAGATGAAGGTAATAGAGTATAAAATGTTTGAGCTTAGGATGTTCGTGGTTCATTCTGACTCCGTTGAACCCAAATGTACTACATGTACTTTGTCACTGATATGCTGCAATAAACATCTTCATCGAGATCTTCATCGTCCTCATCATTTTTCTTACCATTTATAATAGTGAGTTTCATTGGGGAAAAAAAAAAGTTAAAAAGAAAGATATACTTCACTGCTTAATTTTTTTTGTATGGCAGGCCATATCAATATATATTTTTGTTTGTATAATAAAATAATATAATTTTTTTTATGGTAAGCAAGCCATATCAAAGGTTATTATGGGCAAACTTTGGCCCACTGGCCCTGGTTTGGACATCTCTCAACATGTACACACCACAAATTATATTTATGTTATCATTAGCTATATTTCCATCCACCTATTTTTATGGTTATTTTTATTGTGCATTTTGGGATATTGCATAAAAAAAAAAAAAGACAGAACACTGAATGGAAATACCAAGATACACATAAATTCTAAAAAAGCTCATAAAAAATGTATGCGCTCAATTGAGTCGGTTAAATTTTTTAACCGATAAGAAAGCATGCCCATAAACTACAATGGAAACACATTTACCTAATAAATTCCTTGATGCACACCAAAAAAAAAGTAATGTGACCATGGGACGGCATAACTGGTCCAACCAGCGTACCGTCTCACTAGATGGAAACGGTGCTTTATTTGCAAATGTTTTTTGTGATATTCCAGTTTTGTGCATAAGTTAAATTCGCAACTTTGGATGGAAGCATAGCTATTGGTTGATCTCTCATTAGAAAACATAATGCTATCAGTTCACCTTTCCTTAGCTCTTCTCGCTTTCTTGCTGTGTCCTCCCTCTGCTTTTTTATAATGGCCAGCCTGGCCAGGTCTGCCCTGGCCTGCTCCGTCTTCCCCTCTAGATGCAGCTTCATGTATCGCTCCTTAGCCTTCTGTTTTTCAATCTCCTCTCTATACAAGGAAACACATAAATAAAGCAATAAAACAACAGTTTATTTGACTCTGAGGTTCTCAAGTATATGTTGTCCCACATACCTTTCCCGACGTGAGAGCTCTTTAGGTGCATTGACATCTATTTCCACAACCTTCTTACTCTTTTGGGAGACCCTGTTCGGATTCTCGATTTCAATCAGTCCTTCTACTCCTTTCCTTTTAGGCTGGTTCAAGAGAGAACAAATCAAGAAAAAAACTTCATAAATCAGAAACAGCCTCTGCAACACTATCACCATCTTATATTAAACTATTTCCCTAATAACAAATTATCATATTAATGTAAGGTTAGTTGACTCAAATGAAAATTCTCTCATCAATTACCCACCCTCATGCCATTCAAAACCCACATGACTTATATTCATATTTGGAACACAAATGAAGATATTTTTTATATTCTCTCATTATTTTTGTCCATCAATTAAAAGTCTTTATAACCAAGTAGCATTAAAAAGTAATGAAAATTCTCTCATCAATTACCCACCCTCATGCCATTCAAAACCCACATGACTTATATTCATATTTGGAACACAAATGAAGATATTTTTTTATATTCTCTCATTATTTTTGTCCATCAATTAAAAGTCTTTATAACCAAGTAGCATTAAAAAGTACAAAAAGACATTGTAAAAGTAAAGCATATGAATCCATATGAAAAAGCAGTTCCAGGTTTTCTGAAGAGACATGATCGCTTAATATAATGAACAGATTTAATTTAGAACATTGATCAACACACAAACACAGAGTACATCAAAATATTATAAACAGCAGCTCAACTCTACCTGCTTAGGCTAATACACTAGAATAAGCCTCTTTGGTTCTCATGTAAAGCCAGTTTGAGCTTATGTTTATCATATCTGAGGTGCTGTATGTATGTGGGTTGATCAATGTTTATAGGTGAATCAAAACCTAAAATTGAATCTGTTCATCTTATAAAGCACCTGTCTCTCTTCCGAATCCTTCGATTAAAACACTTGTTTCATCACATGGATTACATTTACAATGTCTTTATAAATATTTTTAAACATTTTGGTTGTGTAGAATCAGTGGAGGAACAGAAATGTCCCAGGTTTCATTTTTAAAAATCTGTATTCACGTTTCAAAGATTAACCAACATCTTATGGGTTTGAAAACAAGGGTGAGTAAATAACATTTTTCCTTTCTGGGTGAACACTTTAGGTGAATTTAATTCGAATGTCATACTTCATCATCACTGCTGCTCTCCTCTTCAGATTCTGATGAACTTCCACGTTCAGCCCCTTCATTTTCTTCCTAGACCCAAATGAATCAGAGTTTTCATTATACAAATTGATGCTCAGCAAACAACACCTTCACTGTACCACTTTCAAGAGTGTGTGTGTGTGACAGAAGATGAACACTAGTGCACTCACCATTTCCTTCTGCGCTCTCATCTGCCGATCAATCTCCTCAGGGTTGCTGAACTGCTTCCCACGGCCCTTATGGCTTTTTTTGCCTACGGTGGTGGGCAAGGTAAAATAAAAATTAAATACATTAAACATATTTAAAAAGAGCGATAATAACACTACATGCGGCTACGTACTACCACAATCAGGCTAAGCATGAATAAGAATGGTCGATGAAGCTGTAACACTTCTCAGACAATCCATGTGGCTGCGCTGGCCCAGCATGGCCTGAGGTTTGTTCTCGGGTTCATACACCGTGATTTACCCATTATAGAAAAGCTCTAACCATTAACAGTATCCTCTAGGACCATATCCTAGACCTTCACTTCCAATTTCCCTTTCATACGTTGTTTTTACTACAATACTGGCTCTGGCGGAATAAGTTACTGGAAACCATTAGAGAGCGATCAAGCAAGCACGCGACACTCACCTCCTCTCGGCATTGTTGAAACACTCTGTGGCGATGAAAACCCTCAGGAAATAAAGAAGAGTATGTTTGGTCCTAAAATTAAATATACCCGAAAGGACTGAATAACTTTACTGTGTTCTGTGAGCCTTAAAATGGGCTGTTTTAAAGTTAAATATGACGCGACCTCGCCGAGCCACACTGCTGAAAGCACCAGTTTGCCGCTTCCTGAGAGTGACGTCAGGCGAGGCGACCGTCCTGTTGATGATTGACGGCTGGGCTGGCCAATCAAAATCCCAAATAGTTTCTACGACAGAGGAAGTTAGCCAATGCGATGGCATGATCTATTCATATCATTATATGCAGTGTTGTTTTAATAGTTTATATATCATTATAGAATTATATAATGATATAGCCTATTATATTACATCTTTTATTTAATAGTTTATATATAATTATATAATGATATATTATATTTAGTGCTGTCAAACGATTATTCGCATCCAAAATAAAAGCTTTTGTTTACATAATATATGTGTGTGTACTTTGTATATTTATTATGTATATATAAATACACACACTTACATGTATATATTTAATAAAAATATGTTCTGTTTAAACATTTAAAATATGTATATATAATATCAATTATATTAATATTAATATTTACATTTAATCATTTAGTCATTTAGCAGACGCTTTTATCCAAAGCGACTTACAAATGAGGACAATAAAAGCAGTCAAAACTAACAAAAGAGCAACAATATATAAGTGCAAATGACAAGTCTCGGTTAGCCTAACGCAGTACACGTAGCAAGGTGTATGTACTGTATATATATATATATATAACCTTTATTTGACCCTCTAACTCTAGCACTTTCTATTCTATTTTAATTCTATTTTATCTATATTTATCTTTTTATTAAAAAAAACAACAAACTAGCTTTCTATTTTTTCTATTCTATCTACTTGTTTTTCTTTGTGGGTGTGTGTGTGTATATGTGTGTATAATATATATAAATATATATATATATATATATATACACCTTGCTACATGATCATTTGCACCTTTTTTTGCACATACATACATACAAACAAAAACATATACACACACACATATATACATATATATACACACACACACACACACACACAAAGAAAAACAAGTAGATAGAATAGAGAATATAGAAAGCTAGTGTTTGTTTGTTTTTTGTTGTTTTTTTAAAGGAAAAAAGAAGATAAATATAGATAAAGTAGAATTAAAATAGAATAGAAAGTGCTAGAGTTAGAGGGTCAAATAAAGGTGGAACAGATGTGTTTTTAGTCGTTTCTTGAAGATGGTTAAGGACTCAGCTGCTCGGATTGATTTGGGCAGATCATTCCACCAGGAGGGAACAGTTAATGAAAAAGTCAGTGAAAGTGATTTTGTGCCTCTTTGAGATGGCACAATAATACGCCTTTCACTTGCAGAACGCAAGCTTCTAGAGGGCACATAACTCTGAAGTAATGAATTTAGGTAAATATATACATGGAAATATTTTCAAAATATATACTGTATGTGTGTATATTTATATATACATAATAAATATACACAGTATACACACATATATTATATAAATAAAAACTTTTATTTTGGATGCGATTAATCGTTTGACAGCACTAATTATATTATATCTTGTATTATAGTTGCAGTTTTAATTTTAATGTTTTAGTCGTGCTTGTCACTTTTAATAGTTCTATTATCTTTCTTTTTATTTAAGTTTTAGTTTTACTAGATTGAGTATTTCAACTTAAACTTATTTCAGTAAGTTGCCAAGGCAACATTTCTATTTTTTTTTATGTTTAAGCCATTCATCCATTTATCCAATATTTTAATTATTTTGTCTTCATTTTAATTACAAAAATGTTTTTAAAAATAGTTTCAGTTAACAACACTGATTCATGTAGATTCAATTAAAAGGTAAACATTTGTGTATATAGGCCTATAGCACATAAAACCAACATAAATATAAAATAACATTTCTAAGAACATGGCATTCAAAATCCTTTTTATTGTCTCAGACATCCTTATTTCTCAGTGGTTTTGCTGATTGTGCAATTATTTTGTGTAATTTATATGCAAGAGTTAGAAAGTAGGAAAATCTAAAACCTCACTCAATATAAGACACTAATATTCATAATACGCATAAGTAAACAAAATATGAGTAACTGAACATAAATGTCCCAAATTTCAGCTTTCTCCTCTGTTTATCTTTTAGGATTGATTGCCACATCACCATGATGTTTCTGCTGAGTGTCTTTGTGTTTCTTTCGGCTAATAAAGATGAATGATGCAAGGGCAAGAAATATTCCAGCAGTGATCAGCTCTCCTCCAGCCATGTAAAAAATCAGTTCATAGTTCTTGTATTTATCCACCAAATAACCTATGGGGAAAAATACATGAAAGAAAACATTATTTACTACATTTACCAATTTATCATAAAATGACCATTTCATGAGGGACGATTCAATCTAATACATGTTTTCATCATAACTCACCAGCAGAGGGAGGTCCAATCAGCACAGCCACTGCCTCAATAAGAAGCACTAGGCCAAGTGCACTGGAAAAACCGCTTTTTCCCACAATACCCATTAGCACTTCAAACTGCAGAGCACCCACCATGCCATAAGACAGCCCGAAGAACACACAGAAGATAACTAGCCCCTTATAGTCTGTGTTTGTAGCTGAACAAACATCTGTTAGGCCATTGAAGAGCAAGGCAAGGCTGAAGAAATAAGACATCTTGGGTCGGATCCATTTTAAACTGGCCACTATGCCACACGTGGGACGAGCAAAGATGTCAATAAATCCTATAATAGACAACAAAAAGGCAGCATCCTGGTCAGGCACTCCTTGGTCCTTAGCGTAGTTGACTAGTAGAATAGTTGGAACAAATAGGCCGAGGACAACTATACATTTTGCAATAATATAGATAATAAGCCCTAAGTCAGCAAGTACACTGAAGTCCAAAAGCTTCTTTTTACTGGGCTTTTTATCATTATTGTTTTCACAAATGATATTCTCTTGTCCAGCCTCAGGAGGCAGCATTTCCTTGAGCTCTTGGGAACAGGCTATCGCTTTCCTTTCTTTGCATTTCAGGGGTCTCATAATTGCTCCACAGGCGCAACAATTGAGCAGAAGACCACCAGTGATGAGAAAGCCTCCTTTCCATCCATAGTGGTTGAGCAGCAGTTGTCCTAATGGAGAAAGAGCTGACAGAAATACAGGGCTTCCAGCTGCTGCCAGTCCATTGGCAAGTGGTCTGCGTTTGTCAAAATAAGACCCCAGCATAATCAGTGATGGTTGGAAGTTTAAAGCCAGTCCAAGACCTTTATAGAGACAAAGGCATTATTCATTCAAAATATGGAATTTAACAACTCTGTCATTAACAACTTATGGACTCGGTTTTATAATAGTATTTTTTTGTTTATAAAACAAAGCTTTGTGTTGTGTATACTATAGTAATATCAATACCCCCAATGTTCGATTCTCCTTTTTAAAAAATGTAAACTAGTCAATTTTTTTAATCAAAATATAAATGTCATGTTGTTAGTCTGAATATCAGCACTATGATATTGTTACATTGTTACGCCAGTAGGTGGCGACATATTACTTTCTTGACATGTTGTTCCAAAGCTTTTTCTTTTCTTTCACAGAACAAAAAATAAGATATTTTGAGAAACTTCTCAGAAACCAAAACTGTTTGATTCGGAGAATTATTCAAAATATCTTCTTTTATGTCCCATGGAATAAAGAAAGTCATAAAGGTCTGGAACAACATGAGAGTGAGTAAACGATAAAAGAATTTTAATTTTGGGGTGAACTATCCCTTTAACCAGTATTGCATTTGCTCATATTCAGACTAACAGCACAATTGTGAGTGTGATATTTCTTATAACATTTTTATCCGATATTAAGTTTTTTTTAAGCAGACTTAATGACATGCTGACAGTTACTAATGAAAATATTTAAGTCAAAGCAGACTGGGTGTAGTTCCCAAATGAATCAGTGTATTTGAACGAATTGGATGAACGAAAGATTCAATGACTCACTCACAAAGACAGTCACACATCGCCACCTACTGGCGTAACAATGTAACATACTGTCACTAAAAACGCTCATTTCATAGCAAGACCGAAACTACAATCTGTCTGGAACGCACAAATAAGGACAAGCAGAGTAATACAAACAGTGAAAAGTCAGTTTGAGCACTGAAACTAACTGTTTATAGATTTATACATTTTTGATATGAAATGTCTTTTAGTTACCTGTAATGACACCTGCAGTGAGATAAAGCTGGATAATGTTAGTAGAGAAAGATGCAATTATCATCCCTCCTGAGGCCAGAAATCCTCCAACCAACATCACTGGCCGGCATCCAAATTTATTAACCATGATGCTGGAGATTGGACCTGGATTAAATTAACATAAATATATTGAGCATTAAGAAGAAGAAGATAAGATTTTTCTAAAACATGTAAAGGTTTTATAATTCAATTTATAGTATCTTACCTGAACCATACAGCATTGCTAATATTATAGATGAAATCCAGGCTGTGTCACTGTATCCACAGTCAAACTCCTTCATCAGTTCTTTGAAATACACACTTATAGCTTTTGGGAAGGCATATGAGAAGCCAGTGATGACAAAACATCCAAGCAGAACGATCCAGCCCCAGCCACCATCTGGGGCACCTACCGTCTCTCGATCCTCTACAATAATTCCCATAGCTGCTCAGGCCTCCAAAAGAGAAGACATAAAAGGTTTTTGATATACTTATATGTAGAATTTAAAAAAAAAAACGTGATCAGACAGAACAAATTCTAGCAATTTCAATTTCAGATGAAGCACTCCCGAACATGTGCTGCTGTTCAAGAACCTGCTTCACATTTGCAGAGGAAGTTAGTACATGAGTACAAGACACATGTTTCCCTTCACCTCCAGGAAGTACAGTCATAGGTCAATCCTACTCATTACTTGACTGACACATAATGTATCATATTGAGTAAATATCAGAAACTTTGATCATGAAGTTTCTTTTAAGTTTTTTTTATCTAGTGACTTGTGTTATAGTTGATTGAGTCTTCAAATGCCAAGTTCCTGGTACACCTCACATTTTATTCTTGCTTGCTTGTTGCATCACAAAACATATGGAAATGTGATTAATTTAACAGTATGCATTATTTGTACGATGATGAGGGAATACATTCAGGGTGTGGATACTTTTACTCTTGTGCATTACTGTAATATTTCTAAAATGTTCATTTTAAAAAGTCTGGCTGTTGACGTAACCAGACATCTGACAGATTACAATTGGGACAGACTGTTAAAGTTACTACTTTAAAATTTTACATTACTGCAATTCATCAATATGCTATTGTAAAATTCTGATTTAAATCAAGACATCTGACCTCTATACAATAAATATGCTTTTTACTCCACTTCTTTGTATCGAGCAAATGTGTAGAGCTCACAGTATTTAAAATCATTTCTATTCATTTTGTATTAGTGTTCATAACACTACATTGTTTTACAGAGTCTCTAGAATTATTCTGAAAGTTTTGCATAACCATATAGACTCTAAATGTAACATTTGTATATCACAATTAATGAAACCACCAGGATGAGTGGTTATAAGAACAAGTGAAATCCAGATGCTTTTACCTGGAAGATTTAAAATCTTCATAGATAAATAAACATATCATCTTGAGAACAATTATTTGATTGTTTTTTAAGATACTTGAAACACAAGTAATTGTCTTACCTGGCTTTTGAAATGGCAGAAAATTTCTTCAAGTAGCTGTATGATCTACCTGGCCTTCTTAGTAGACATAATGTATATGATCTAGATACATAAGGCACTAAATCTTGTCATCAAGCAAGCCCCATTGCACTGTACATTTGAATTATTTTAAAGCATAATCTGCTAAATAAACCTGCTGGTGCACCTCCTTCCTTGCCTTGTACTCACTGCTAATAATCTGTAATTAATCTGCTCACAAAGTCTCTTATTTATAGGTAATGAGGTGAAATTCCTGGACAGTACAAGTGGTATTACAGAATTATTGTTTGGCTGTTTACTTGTTTTGTCAGTACAGTTACTTGCACAATGCATTTTCATTCTAAAAACCACACAGAGTCATTACACTGATGTAAGTAGTTTGGATGTGATACAATAACAAGTGTTCTTTTATTGTTTTGGAAATCTGGAGTTTAACAGTTTGACAGGTACGCTTTTGAAAAGTCAAATTACATAGTAGAAAACCTTTGCCATAAAATTGGTACAACAATTATTATAATTCAAAATGTATTTGGTTTATAATTATTAAAGAAGAAGAAGAAAAAAGCCAGATCTAGAATTTTCTACCTTAGGCGTGTAATACGTGCCTCACATTCCATATGAAAATCCTCTTAAATCAGCATGTACATGTTTAAACCTTTACAGCTCTTGGCTAATCTTACTGTTGAACCAAAGAAAGAGTGTAATTGTTTTGTTATTTGAATGCACATTCAGATCTACACATGCTGAAAGGTTTTGGGACTGTCATGTAAGAGCACTTACTGGGGCCAAAGGAATGAGGATTTGGTATAATAACTGGCTATAAGACAAGTTATTGTGTTCTAAACACATTATAAGTGAGCTTCAGCTGATTTTATGTAATCTGAAAACATTTTGTTGAATTCAGATGTTTTTTTTTTATAGTTTTGAATGTATTTCCAATGCAACAGTTATTTTAAGGCAAAATAAACAGAAAATGCAAAAATGTGATTACCTGAAATTATTCATTAAAACTGAAAAAAAAAAAAACTATTCTTTTTCACATAATTGGCGATGAAACAGTACAAAATTAAAAAAGGAAATATACAAAGTGATATAAAGAATTTTTTTTTAAATCAATTGCGTAATATGTAAGTGATATTTAAATACTGTCTTGCAATAGATCCACCAATTTTATTGTAAAATCCCTATACTGTATATACACATAAAAAAGACTGAATCCCCTTTATTTCCTTTCATCACTTCTTTCTCCGAGAATTACTCCTCACATCTTCAAGTTCCTTCTGTATTAGATGCGTTTCTGCTGTTGACTCTGAAAGCTTAAAGGAAAAAAGTTAAATCACTTTGCAGTTTGCGCAGTGTAATTAATAATTGTATATAGATTTAGCCAACATATTTTTCAAGCTATTGTGGCTTCACTCACCATTTCAAGAAGAACCTCAATCTTTAGCCTGAAGAGATTATTCTCCTCTTCTAACTGTAGATTCCTTTTCTTCAGTCGCTGTACCTCTTTTCCTGATACATTACCTCCTGACTCTGTGATTGAGAAAGACATTCCTTACATTCCTTAAACAGGTTAGCTATCATTACATTTAATTGATCATTTTATACCTGAAATCCACTGGCCATCTTCAAATGTCAAGCTCTGGACGCCAATATTCATCACCGGAGATCCATATTTCAGACCTAATTCAATCTCCCGTGTTGACCGATCCAGCTGATAAAAACAATAAATGATCATTTGGCTTCTAAATACTTAATTTTTGATTTAAAATGCATCTTAAAATGCAACAGAAAATTGTACTTACTGTATGTAGATTGGAAAGGGATGCAGACTTACGAGGTGGTGTTTTTTTGGGACTGAAAATGTTCCCAAACAAGGGCATTTTTGAGGTAAATAGTCAGACTTTCCAACCTGCATCAACATAACAATTCAATACATGGCCTTTTTGTCCACATCAGGCTAATTACAGTTGTCCAGTTAAGAAAGTCAAAGGCAATTATTCTTTATTTCAAAATGGCAATTAAATAAGGTATTAATAAGATGATAAAACAAAACAAAATAATAATAATAAGGTGATTACCTTTATCTTCGAGAGACTAGTTACTAGCAATCAGCTAGTTATAAATACATATTCTTCAACACATCGATCGAGCACAACATTGTATTTTAAATAAATGCATGTACTTACGCTGCTGCTTTAGTTTCTCCTCACACTGCTTCAACGATGCTCCTGAAAGCCAAAGAAATGTGTAAACAAACGGCTAATACCGGAGGAGCCTAGCAACGCCGGAAGTTAAATTTTACAAGTTAAAAGTACCTTTTCAAATAATGCCCTACATTTAATTATGAGACATTTCTAAGGCTATTTTAATTTGGTGGTGAATTTTCGAGAGAAAATGCACAGATTGCACCACTGTTATGATTCAGTATTATTATGCTTTGTCTTTCTTGAGAAGCCTTCCTAGATAACCATAAGTCTAAAATCTAGACATATTCATGTCAGGACAGCCCTCTGACCATATATATATATATATATATATACCTCTGACACTCTCTAAAAATAGCAAATAATAATAATAACAACAAAAACAAGAAGAAGAAGAATTCTGTGGTATACCCACTGATCTATATATATTATTCTCTATTATAGATCAGTGGGTATTCCTCAGATATCTTGTAAAGTACATAGAAATGCGCATTAAGAGGCATAAAGTGCTGTTGCTCTGCCCACTTCTACTTTCATTAGGCTGTTAAAATAATTTTGAATACTTACTGACATGCTGAATGAGCTCCATTGTGTGAATAATATTATAATAGTTGACCACTGATGCCCCGGTTCCATTTTACTACACAAGATGATTCATTTTGGAGAGGCAATCGTTTAAAATCACTAAACATGTTGGGAAAATATATATTACAAATACTTGCACAATAACTAAATATTAGCTTTGATAGACAGCTATGAAAATCACTATGGATTTATTTCATTCTGTTGACGTGATATAGTCTCAGCAACTGTTAATTGTAGGCTAATTTAAAAAATTGAGTAAAAAAATATTTATTTATTTCATGTACGCTTTCCTACAAACTAAAAGGTAAACATAATATAAATATATAATGATGCTATAATATCTAAATAATAATAATACAATTGACCTCTAAACCAGAATGTCAATTGTAGCTGAATTAAATTAACAGACAATACACTTTTTTTTTTAAATTATTATTATTTTTTTCAAATAAACGCAAGATTTTTGGAGAAGGGTGTTCCTGCACAACCAGAGGCTGCAGTTTCAGGACCGCAGTTCTAGGACCCTGGTGGTTTAGTTTGTAGTAATGTTTGTACATGTTGTTAAAGATATTGAATCTCAGACACATTTTTTTTTTATTTCAATTGTGATTTTTGATTTATAAATGCATCAGATGTTAATTACAAAGTGTGTAATACCTTTTAACAATTTTAAATTTAAATGAATTTACACTTAAAATATAAATGAAAAATGTATTTCAGTCTTTAAACAACTGAAAAAGTGGAGTACCTTAAGTCTTAGTTTCTTGAAATATACTGTATATTGATTAGCCCCCTTAAGTTTAACTAGCTCATTATCAGGTATAATAAAGATGGAATCAAATGAAATCAGCATTTGCGGTCACTAAATTACAGCCAGATATTTAAAAGTTTGTAGAGAGGCAAGAGGCAAGACACAAGACTCAAGAATGGTTCAAGAATGCATATTTATATACTGTATATACTCATTTTTGCAATAACACATAATACAACATCATAAAAAAAGACCCCCTTTTCCATCAGTTCCAAAAGAGAGAGAGAAGGGGGGGCGTCCTCACTGCTTATCTGTAAATAAGAAACATTTGCTTTAACATGTTTAACTCTGTAATATATATTTCTGATTTAACACTTATGCACTGTTGGGGTTGTAGAGAGAGAGAACCAAACAGAATAATCATGTTACTGACATCTAACTCCAAACTCCAAATTTAAGTATATAAGAGCAAAACCCACAAACTGAACATTCTCTCTTCTTTCCTCAATTGTTTGTCAATCCGGTAACACTTTATATGAAGCCTGTATTTATAATACATTATAAGGGTTTTCTTAAGGCATTATAATTAATGCATAAAGCATTACAAAAAAGCTTAATAATATGTTGTATCATCTCATAAATAATCATAACCTTTATAATACTTACG
>NW_015505236.1:906704-916214 GCF_001515645.1 Sinocyclocheilus grahami | reverse complement strand
TGTAATACTTTCAAATGAAAAAATGCAACGTGTGTTTTTTTTATTAGATTACATTTTATTTTGATGGTCCCCTTTAGTCTATTGACAATAAGCTACTTTGCAGCTACATGTCAACTACTTCTCATTAGAGTATTAGTAGGCTTAGTTAAGGTTAGGGTTGGAAGAATAAGTTGATGTGCTTGCAAAGTTGCTTATAGTGAGTAGAATATCTGTTGGGGAACCATCAAAATAAGTGTTAGCAGATATATAGCATACAGTCTACTAATACTTTAATGACTGCTAGTCGACATGTAGTCGCAGAGTTACTTATCAACAGTTGTCTAAAGGCTACCATCAAAATAATCTAATTGATATTACAGTAAAAAGAGTTCAAAGCAAATGTGTACACATTCATTAGATCTGATATCAGATCTTATGGCTGTTTGAGAAAAAATATTATTATTATTATTATTTATAAGTGGTCTTAGTCTGCTTTAAGTACAGTGAAGTTACTTCACTTAAAGCAGACAAAGAGCACTTAATAACAATAAGACCACATTAAAGCATTTTGGAATGTTTTCATGAAGACTTTGTATTTGTTATTTTACAGTAAAAACACAAATAAGATGTACTAAGTTATTGTGCAGATCTTAAACAATGGCAAGATATGAGACCTATAATCCATTATAACTATGAGAAATATAATCCATTGTAACTTAAGTGGATGCAATGTGTTTATTGTGTGTTATAAATCATCATACACTTAACCACAAATAAGTATTATAATACATTAAAACTGTTCTTACGATTATTTATAAGATAATGCAACATATTATAAGGATTCTTATAATGCATTATTAATTCCTTATAATGCTTTAAGAATAACCTTATAATGTATTATAAACAGAGGCAGACAGTAGCTAAGTACATTTACTTGAGTATTAAAAGGTGCACTGGGCATTGTGCAAAAATAATTCATATTCTACTCTGACTTGTAATGATAATCCGGACCAGAAAGGAAGACCTGCTCAGCCTCATGCAATGAGAAGTTCCGTAGGACAGCCAGGGCATATATGATGGCCTATGAAAAAAAAGTTAATTTAAGTATACTATTATAGCACTACTGAACAGCAAGACATTATACATGGGTCCATACACGAGCAGCACCAGCATGCAGTTTATACAGTAGATTTTGTAAGTGCAGGAGCAGGACACTCACAAACACATTACATGGTCCGGCATACCTCTGCACTTCATCTGTGAAGCTCAGTTGTGTTGGTGTCCTGTGCAGCACTCCTCTCAGATAGACAAACAGGACAGTTGTTCCTCACTGTCGAGGTAGACAAGCACTCGGGAGGAGGTTAGCTTATGAGACCTTAGAGGGCTTCCCATTGAGTACACCCTATGGGCAAACCATGGTGCAAAAACAGTTATTTTGAGGAAAGGAAAAATTCGGGAATTCCCAATTCGGGAAAAAAGAATAGGGTCCTAGAACTGCGGTTGTGCAGGAACATACTATTGGATTTTTGGCCTTTGCTTTATGAAAGAGCTGCCAAGTCTTTGTAAAGAAAATCACCCATGCCCCCCTAGTGGCTGAATGCTCCACTTTGAACAAAAAAGGCTCCATCTCTCTGCCTTTAGGACCTCACAGCCCTGCACAGCCCTGCACAGCCTGGACGGTTTTTGTGTACTTGGGAAAACGACGCAAGTGGCACATGTTCTGTCCGTTTATTTGGGGCAGGCGAATGAATTAAAAGTATGATTTTGAAGGAATAAAACACCCAAACTTTTTGCCTGATAGTTAAAGGGATTTATTGCTTTATCAAACAGTTCCTGGTGGAAGAGAAGATCTAAAGTCTTAGGTGGGTTGATGTCCTCCTAAGGTTCTGTTTTAGCTTGCTAACGTTACATAGCTGACTTCTGCAATGTAGACTAATTTGTATATAACATTTTAATAATCAAACCGCTCTGGTGTTTACTTTGTCCTCTGGTGTTTTATGCCAGTTATTATTAAGGTTAAAAAAAATCTTTAAACGCGTCCTCGCTGCAGCAGTTCGCGAAATGTAGCTTGCTAATTGGCTATCAGGATAATTTTAAAGAGATTTTATACGATACTGTGTAGAAAGGGTCCGTTAGAATTTAATTATAAAATATTAGACCCTAGGAAAATATTTTGGATGTTTGTTGGAACTGTTTTGTGTCGGCATATAAAACTCATCATTGATATTAATTGGTGTAAACAAACCTGAAGTTGACAGCATTAGCGGGCTAGCATTAAAGCTAATGCTAACCCGAAGCCCGTGCAAGTTAACTTTCTCATTAGTGTGTTCCGCTGACACTACCCTTTAACGTCAAGTCGGTAAGATATGTTATATATTCTAAATTATATTGAAGAGTGTTTCAAGTACGACTAAAGGATGGCTGGTATTTGTTTTTGATTTCTGAAGTCCGGAGAGAGTTGCATTAGTGGGGGGGTTTCCTAGGAGAGTCCGGGGATGTGCTCGGTGTTGCTTATCTCGAATTTTAGGCCTTAGAGATGATATATCTGTAGTATCTACTTTTTGTGCATATAATTGTGTTAAATTACTTTATTGTGCTCCGTTATTTCTAGAAAAGTTTGAATCATTAATATTTTCCTGTTTAATTACCGCAACTACATTTTCTACTCCAGTATATCAGATTTAATGTTTGCTAGAATATTAAAAACGCATATAACTGAAATGTTTTACGTAACATTTTGTGCTTTTATATTTTATAAAACCACTTGCAGTAATTATATGTTTTGTCCCTACAAGGTGTATTTTTTATTTTTTACACCATACGTTAGGGTTTGTTTAAACGTAATACAATTTTGCCTATTGGTTGATATGTTACAGCTATGGATCTAGAACGACAGAAGCGTAAAGAAGAAATTCAGAAAGCTTTGGGATTCATTCAGTAAGTTTGTAGACTTATGTGCTGCATCTCCATAATGCAGTAATAATTAAAGGGGTCATATGATGCTGCTAAAAAGAACATTATTTTGTGTCTTTGGTGTAATGAAATGTTTATGCGGTTTAAAGTAAAAAAAAAAAAAAACACATTATTTTCCACTTACTGTACATTATTGTTTCTCCTCTATGCCCCGCCTTTCTGAAACATGCTGATTTTTACAAAGCTCATCGGTCTGAAAAGCGAGGTGTGCTCTGATTGGCCAGCTATCTAATGCGTTGTGATTGGCCGAATACCTCAAGCATGTGACGGAAATGTTACGCCCCTCACATACTGTTGATGCCGTGTCCGGCCTGAGCGACGAGACAAAACATTAAACCCCATTACAAACGAGGCATTTCTTGCATCCAGTGGGGACATAATTACAGATTATAATGACTTGTACTGTCTTTTTACGTGTTGCATCGCACCGCGTAAACACTCAACTCTGCATTTGTGATCGGAGAAATGACAAACAAGTGCTACTCTACTGCCCAAAAAACTCGCGTTTGAATCATCAGTGGCAAATCCTTTATATGAAAACGTACTTACATGAGTCAGAACTGCCGGCATTGTAGTCAACTCTTAACAGGATCAGTAAACAGTCCTCCATAAAATGTGCTGCACACATCTGGATATTTGGGTTAAACTGTTCTGGAACAGTGTTGTAAATACAACTTAACCACTGATTTGTAGTCGTGTCCTCTTTTGGAAGACCAAACAAAGTAGTTTCGCTTTCACAACGAATGGATTCCGCTTCATCCACGGTGAAAGTTGATGTATTTCCTCAGCGACCAGCACAGATAGCTCTAGGCATGACGAAGCAGATATCATCCTCTTTTGGAAGACCAAACAAAGTAGTTTCCCTTTTACAACGAAGCACACAGCGTCTTCACGACATGGCGGCGGCAGCAACAATACTACAGCGAGACTAAAAGTTACGCCTTCTTTCTTTGTGTGAACATTTGAGCGGCGTTATGCGTATCTTCCCACATCGTGAGAACGAGCCGTTTTAGGTAGGCGTGGTTTACTCTTAACTTTTATAAAGAATATCTCTTTGGATTTGAAATTTTAGTCTTTGCAAGACTTTACAGATCTTCTTTATGCACCAAGAGCTTGTAACACTCCAAAGAGAAAGGAAAAATTGAAAACGCATCATATAACCCCTTTAACTTCTTCCCCTCTACTCTGTTGAAAATTGTTTAAAAAAAAATTCTTTTTACCAGGTCATCTCTGCCTTTCCCTGAACCTGAGGGGTATGAGGTATGGTTTATATGTACTATCTCTGGAGAAAAATGGCCCCACCTAGATAATCCGTATTTATTGAATTTCATGAGCTTCATTCAAATAGAAGCTCTCTTGCTTTCTTTTCTCAGGCATTCCTGACTCAGCTAGTATGTAATTTGCTGGATGAAGGTAACGCAGTGTATCGTGATGGAGAGTGGAGACAGGCAGCAGTCCATTACAGTGAGGGTGTGAATGTAGCTCGCTATGCTCAGTCTGAAGCACTGGTCATTCCCCCTGAGCTGTTAGAGAGCCTTTATGTGAACCGGGCAGCTGCACATTATAGTCTGGTAAGTTCCATCAGCTGAGGATTTAATTAGTGCTGCAGACAATTTCTGCAAATCTGCCTTCTCTTGTATTTTTTTATTTAGGGGGAGTATGAGCGGGGCGTGCAGGACTGTGATAGCGCACTGTGTGTGTCGGAGGGCAGTCGCAGGGCACTCTACAGGAAGGCACTTTGTCTGAGGGAGCTGGGCAGATTCAGAGAAGCTTATGAGTGTGGCACCGGATGCCTATTAACTGCCCCTCACGTATGTTTTTATATGCTGAATAAATAGTATATTAATCTGTAATTTGTGTTATTTCTACAATTCAAAAGTTTGAAGTCAATGTTTTTATTATTGCTTTTGAGCAAAGATACATTACATTAATCAAAAAGGACAGTATAGGCATTTATAATTTCACTAAAGATTTCAATTTCAAATAAATACTGCTATATTGAACTTTCTGTTCAGAGAATCCTGAAGAAATGTCTTAAATTCCACAAAAATATTAAGCAGCACAACAGTTTTCAACATTGATAAAACAACATGTTTCTTCATCAGCATATTAGAATGATTTCTGAAGGATAATCATGTGATAAAGAAAAGTGGAGTAATGGCTGCTGGAAATTCTTTACCATCACAGGAATAAATTGCTTTTTAAAATAAATAAAATAGAACACAGTCTTTTTAAAATTGTAATAATATTTTACAATATTACTGTTTTTACTGTATTTTTGATCAGATAAATGCAGCCTTACTGAGCATAAGAGACCTCTCAAAAACATAAATAAATCTTATTGACTCACATTTTGAATGGTAGTGTATATAATTGAATGTATATTATATTCATTTAGATATTTGTATGACTTGTCTTGTTAGTTCATGTAATGCTTAGCTAACAAAACATTGGTTGTTTGCTTGCTTTATTTTACACAGGACCGGCAAGTCAGTGAGCTTGCTCAGGATCTAGCTAACAAACTTGGTTTGAAAATCCGCAAAGCATACGTCAGCCCTCAGGTTTGTTTTTTAGATTGTTAGGTTAAAATATTGATAATTTGCAGTTCATATAGTTGTACTCATTCCAACATGTCACACTTTTTATTCCAGCTCGATTCTACAACATCTGCGACCGACAGCAATGGAGAAACTAATTCTCCTACAGGGGAGGCAAGTTTTGACAAAAAAGTTGTAAATTGAGAATTGCATGGTTTGGATTACTTTAACAAATCTCCTTGTTTTTCTTTTCAGACCTCCTCAAATGGTCTTGAGTCTTTGACTGATATTGGATCAGGTATGTTCATAGACTGTATAAAAACATGGATGTAGTGTCCGTGACGTCACCCGTAGGTTTCTTAAGAGTGTTTTTGAAGCTCAAAGTGGGCGGAGCCAGCCGTCGCCATCTTGGCAGCGTGTCTCTCCTGGATAATCAAAAATGGGCAAAGAGGCGGGAGCTGGTTGCTGAAACCACGCCCACCTAGCTCGACGGTGGTGACAGCAGCGGCAATCCACCTGTCACTCAAGTGGCCACACCCTTAATTATGCAGAACTTTAAGGCTTAATATAATTTAAACGGATGAGTTATAAAAAAAATTCACCCTCCTCACAGTTGTCATGAAGGGCAAAATTAGCTATATAGACCAAAACCACTTATTGTACTAGGCTGTAAACACATTTTTTTTCTGCTGTAAAGTTGGGCATTTTAACTATGGGACCGACTCCCTTTTGGAGACAGCCTCTAGCGGCCAGTCGATGAATTGCAGTTTTAGTCACTTCCATGTTGGTTTCACGAGAGAGACCGGAAGGTTGCCGCTTGGGTGTGTTATTTAAATTAAGAGTTCATTTTCAAAAACCGATAACTCCTTTTTTTTTTTTCTTTCAGAAATCACGTTTTTTTTATTGCGCATTCCAAGTAATATTAATCAAACTGCATTTGGGTTGTTTTGAATAAGTAATAACTTAAACAAATACAGGTAATTTACTAAATGTATGTATGTTTTTTTTTTAACATTTACATTAATCAAAAAGGACAGTATAGGCATTTATAATTTCACTAAAGATTTCAATTTCAAATAAATACTGCTATATTGAACTTTCTGTTCAGAGAATCCTGAAGAAATGTCTTAAATTCCACAAAAATATTAAGCAGCACAACAGTTTTCAACATTGATAAAACAACATGTTTCTTCATCAGCATATTAGAATGATTTCTGAAGGATAATCATGTGATAAAGAAAAGTGGAGTAATGGCTGCTGGAAATTCTTTACCATCACAGGAATAAATTGCTTTTTAAAATAAATAAAATAGAACACAGTCTTTTTAAAATTGTAATAATATTTTACAATATTACTGTTTTTACTGTATTTTTGATCAGATAAATGCAGCCTTACTGAGCATAAGAGACCTCTCAAAAACATAAATAAATCTTATTGACTCACATTTTGAATGGTAGTGTATATAATTGAATGTATATTATATTCATTTAGATATTTGTATGACTTGTCTTGTTAGTTCATGTAATGCTTAGCTAACAAAACATTGGTTGTTTGCTTGCTTTATTTTACACAGGACCGGCAAGTCAGTGAGCTTGCTCAGGATCTAGCTAACAAACTTGGTTTGAAAATCCGCAAAGCATACGTCAGCCCTCAGGTTTGTTTTTTAGATTGTTAGGTTAAAATATTGATAATTTGCAGTTCATATAGTTGTACTCATTCCAACATGTCACACTTTTTATTCCAGCTCGATTCTACAACATCTGCGACCGACAGCAATGGAGAAACTAATTCTCCTACAGGGGAGGCAAGTTTTGACAAAAAAGTTGTAAATTGAGAATTGCATGGTTTGGATTACTTTAACAAATCTCCTTGTTTTTCTTTTCAGACCTCCTCAGATGGTCTTGAGTCTTTGACTGATATTGGATCAGGTATGTTCATAGACTGTATAAAAACATGGATGTAGTGTCCGTGACGTCACCCGTAGGTTTCTTAAGAGTGTTTTTGAAGCTCAAAGTGGGCGGAGCCAGCCGTCGCCATCTTGGCAGCGTGTCTCTCCTGGATAATCAAAAATGGGCAAAGAGGCGGGAGCTGGTTGCTGAAACCACGCCCACCTAGCTCGACGGTGGTGACAGCAGCGGCAATCCACCTGTCACTCAAGTGGCCACACCCTTAATTATGCAGAACTTTAAGGCTTAATATAATTTAAACGGATGAGTTATAAAAAAAATTCACCCTCCTCACAGTTGTCATGAAGGGCAAAATTAGCTATATAGACCAAAACCACTTATTGTACTAGGCTGTAAACACATTTTTTTTCTGCTGTAAAGTTGGGCATTTTAACTATGGGACCGACTCCCTTTTGGAGACAGCCTCTAGCGGCCAGTCGATGAATTGCAGTTTTAGTCACTTCCATGTTGGTTTCACGAGAGAGACCGGAAGGTTGCCGCTTGGGTGTGTTATTTAAATTAAGAGTTCATTTTCAAAAACCGATAACTCCTTTTTTTTTTTTCTTTCAGAAATCACGTTTTTTTTATTGCGCATTCCAAGTAATATTAATCAAACTGCATTTGGGTTGTTTTGAATAAGTAATAACTTAAACAAATACAGGTAATTTACTAAATGTATGTATGTTTTTTTTTTAACATATTAAAAGTTTGTTTTATAGCAAAAGCAGATAACTCCAACAGTTGTTTTTTGGCAAAAGCAGATAACGCCACATTTCATGTTTTAGAGTTTAAAAAAAAACACTTGTTTAATCTTTGTAATCTCTTCAGATGACAATGTAGATATGTCAAACGTTGTTGTTGTTGTGATCATAAACTGTATGGATGTGATTACACGCAATACACTGAGCTTTCCCCTCACCATTGTAACGCGTTGCTTTTGCAAGGTTCCGTGAAAACGTTTCAGCTTTTATTTTCCTTTTTCGCCCTGAAGAAGATATCACAGGTTCCTCAAGTTCGTCCAAATGATCCATCCTCGATCACTTAGTCAGCTTAGACAAAACTCCTCTCAGCTAGCACGTCTTTTCAAAGTGAAAGTAGCCTTGTCACCTGACCTGAATACAGCGTGCTGATTTGCCTAAATGGACTTGTCGGCTTCTGTTCAAAAACAACAAGGGCGCTTGTCGGCTTCTGCAGTAAAACGTGAACTCACGATGCCTTGAAAGTGGACAAAACCGGCTTTTTTGACAAAATGTGTTTAGGGTTCAGACCATGCTATATGTGGAGAATAATGCACGGCAATCAGCTCCATTTGTTTTTTAAAGTGCCGTTTATCGGTTTTTGCAAATGAACTTCAAATATACATACACCAGTATTTAAAAATCTAATTAAAATATGAGTACATTTATGGATATTCATTAAGCAAAAATTAATTGGATGGTTCAGTGTTCTCATCTTTATCCCACAGATTTAACAAGTGCCCAGTGCATCCCTGCTCCTCTGGCTACACCAATCCCAGTAAGTGATGACCCACAGATGCCCTCACTGAGCCCAGTTGTGCCCCAAGATATGCCAGAAAGCCCAAGCCAGGAGCCATCGGGGCGGGTGCCGTACTCTGTGCCTGTATCTGAACACATGGGTGAATGTGTGATGAATGAGGACACCTCATGTCTGGACACCTTGCTGGAAAGTATTCCCAAAGGAGCTGAGATCTGTGTGGTGAGTGAAATAGAGAGCTGTAGGGAGGAACAGTGGGATATAGTTGCTCAATACTGGATTGATCAATGTAAAAGTACTGACTTTCTTATCTATCCATCAGAACCCAGTTCAAGGGGCCATTCCTACTAACCTACCAAACACTGCTGTGGGTTTGAGGCCTCCGTACTCTCCAGGTCTCCCAGCATCCTCCGCTCAGCTCACGACTCAATATTTCAACTCTGCTGTCAGTCCGCTCCCCCCACTGGAGTCCTCCTCAGTTCTAGGTCAAAGCGAAGCCTCATCTCAGACGATGGACTCCCTTGGCTCCTTTAGCTCTGGAGCTAGAGACACTGCTGGGAAGGGGGGGTCTGGATCACTAA
>NW_015505236.1:896661-905604 GCF_001515645.1 Sinocyclocheilus grahami | reverse complement strand
GTTGTTGTGATCATAAACTGTATGGATGTGATTACACGCAATACACTGAGCTTTCCCCTCACCATTGTAACGCGTTGCTTTTGCAAGGTTCCGTGAAAACGTTTCAGCTTTTATTTTCCTTTTTCGCCCTGAAGAAGATATCACAGGTTCCTCAAGTTCGTCCAAATGATCCATCCTCGATCACTTAGTCAGCTTAGACAAAACTCCTCTCAGCTAGCACGTCTTTTCAAAGTGAAAGTAGCCTTGTCACCTGACCTGAATACAGCGTGCTGATTTGCCTAAATGGACTTGTCGGCTTCTGTTCAAAAACAACAAGGGCGCTTGTCGGCTTCTGCAGTAAAACGTGAACTCACGATGCCTTGAAAGTGGACAAAACCGGCTTTTTTGACAAAATGTGTTTAGGGTTCAGACCATGCTATATGTGGAGAATAATGCACGGCAATCAGCTCCATTTGTTTTTTAAAGTGCCGTTTATCGGTTTTTGCAAATGAACTTCAAATATACATACACCAGTATTTAAAAATCTAATTAAAATATGAGTACATTTATGGATATTCATTAAGCAAAAATTAATTGGATGGTTCAGTGTTCTCATCTTTATCCCACAGATTTAACAAGTGCCCAGTGCATCCCTGCTCCTCTGGCTACACCAATCCCAGTAAGTGATGACCCACAGATGCCCTCACTGAGCCCAGTTGTGCCCCAAGATATGCCAGAAAGCCCAAGCCAGGAGCCATCGGGGCGGGTGCCGTACTCTGTGCCTGTATCTGAACACATGGGTGAATGTGTGATGAATGAGGACACCTCATGTCTGGACACCTTGCTGGAAAGTATTCCCAAAGGAGCTGAGATCTGTGTGGTGAGTGAAATAGAGAGCTGTAGGGAGGAACAGTGGGATATAGTTGCTCAATACTGGATTGATCAATGTAAAAGTACTGACTTTCTTATCTATCCATCAGAACCCAGTTCAAGGGGCCATTCCCACTAACCTACCAAACACTGCTGTGGGTTTGAGGCCTCCGTACTCTCCAGGTCTCCCAGCATCCTCCGCTCAGCTCACGACTCAATATTTCAACTCTGCTGTCAGTCCGCTCCCCCCACTGGAGTCCTCCTCAGTTCTAGGTCAAAGCGAAGCCTCTTCCCAGACGATGGACTCCCTCGGCTCCTTTAGCTCTGGAGCTGGAGACGCTGCTGGGAAGGGGGGGTCTGGATCACTAATCACAGGAGGACTGGATTCCCTTTCCGAGTACACACTTCCTGGTGAGTGTTTGAAATGTGATACACACTGCCATTCAAACGTTTGGTGTTTTGGAAAGAAATAGTTATTTTACTTAGCATGGAAGCATTAAATAATATTACCTTTATTTAAATAATATATAAAAAATCTTGACATTACAATAGTTCAATATTGATAAATCAAGTCTTTTTTTATTACATTCATTTTACTTTCTTTATTAATCTTAGGAGGACGAATGTCTCACAGTTTCATCCCCAGTTTGCGGAATCATAATGCCTCCAATGCAGTGAGTTTAAACTGTTCTGTACTTGTAAACTGCTCAGTCTTACTCAATATGTCTGCTTTGTATGCAACTTTAAATGTTTGGAAAAAAACGGTTTGCTATCTATCACCTACTCAAAGAATTGTTCTTGCTTTCAGCAGAATGGACCAGTTGGTACCAATCTTTCTCTGCTGTCACGAAACCCTCTGGCTGCCACACATGAGTTCAGACAGGCGTGCAATGCTTGCTACAGTCGCATAGGTATTGTACCTCTTAACTGTGTGATATGAAAAATAAGAACTATTCCTAAACATGTTGTACCTGTCTGAAAAAAAGTGAATCTTTTCAAAATTAGGGCCACGGGTCATGGACTATTATTATCAACCTGATGCCGCGCATCGCTGTAAGAGAGATGTGCTGCTCTGCCGCCTCAAATCCTCAGATGACCCCACCTGGAAGAGGGTGCGACCCCGTCCTGCTCGTAATAACTTTCTTGGGGCATTTGTTCTTTGCAAAGGTATGGCTCAGTGTTTATTGAAGAATTGTGGAAATTATGTACTGAATAGATGTTTGGGATGTACATTATTCTAAAATGGTTGTGGCCAGTGTTAAAGTCGGTTAGTGGTCTAACGACTCGCATGCTGATGCATGATGAATCTTGCATTTTTTCGGCCAATAATCCTTTTAAAATATTAAAAATCAAATGAATTGTGATTCAGTTCAATATTTTTAAATATATACACATTAAATTACTTGCATACACATGATTGTGGCATGATTCACATCCTGACAGCTCTCCCTCGCAGACACGTGCCTTTCACTGAATTGTGCTCGCTTTCCGTTCCATCAGTAACTCTCATTGACATGTTTTCTGAGTACTTTTTGTGTGATCGTTCCTCAGGCCTGTTACTCGCAGTCATATGAGCAAATGACGGCTCTCTACAATAGTGCTGTGGTCTTACAACCAAATGCTCACAACCCGTTGATGAAAGCTACCAGTTCATTGCGTGGCCACTGCTACTAAAAATATTAAATGATTTCATATTATAAAAATCGTATTGCTATTTTCTGTAAGATAAAATACTGTTGTTTTAGTGGTATAATTGTTTACATGGGAGAGCAGAAGACATTGAGGGGTCTTAGGATATAGGGAAAAACCTGGAAAGTAATAGGGAATTTAAAAATGGGCACATTCAGTACCAGAAAACTCATGGAAAGAAAATATTTAAAAGACATATGGAATGTTTTCCTAGGTTTGTTCAGTTCTAAAATATTTTATCAGCACATTGCACTCTTTGATATATATCCAAATAGCCTGTATGTACATGTGTTCAGTGTTTACTTTAAACTGTAATAATTAAGTCGTTTTTTAACTAAAGACGCATTAGGAGAAGCATTTACATAATCTTACGAATGCACTAAAAATATAGAATCAAATCTATAATTGAATAGAATTCATTGTGAGCAGCATTAAATCTAATTATTCTGAATTTGTGAAATCCAAATGTGCAAATCAAAAACATGTGAATTGTGGATCGAATCAATTTGCTGTTTGCCCAACGTTTAACTCCTCTAGAATCTACTCATGCTGGAAACAGATAATCAAGATTTAATTGTTTTTGTTAAAAAAAATGATATGTACATGTATGTAATATTATGATAATTTATAATTTCATAATGATAAGATTGAATAATTAAGCTCATTGATCATTCTCTCTTTCCAGAGGTATTCCCACTAACCTACCAAACACTGCTGTGGGTTTGAGGCCTCCGTACTCTCCAGGTCTCCCAGCATCCTCCGCTCAGCTCACGACTCAATATTTCAACTCTGCTGTCAGTCCGCTCCCCCCACTGGAGTCCTCCTCAGTTCTAGGTCAAAGCGAAGCCTCTTCCCAGACGATGGACTCCCTCGGCTCCTTTAGCTCTGGAGCTGGAGACGCTGCTGGGAAAGGGGGGTCTGGATCACTAATCACAGGAGGACTGGATTCCCTTTCCGAGTACACACTTCCTGGTGAGTGTTTGAAATGTGATACACACTGCCATTCAAACGTTTGGTGTTTTGGAAAGAAATTAGTTATTTTACTTAGCATGGAAGCATTAAATAATATTACCTTTATTTAAATAATATATAAAAAATCTTGACATTACAATAGTTCAATATTGATAAATCAAGTCTTTTTTTATTACATTCATTTTACTTTCTTTATTAATCTTAGGAGGACGAATGTCTCACAGTTTCATCCCCAGTTTGCGGAATCATAATGCCTCCAATGCAGTGAGTTTAAACTGTTCTGTACTTGTAAACTGCTCAGTCTTACTCAATATGTCTGCTTTGTATGCAACTTTAAATGTTTGGAAAAAAACGGTTTGCTATCTATCACCTACTCAAAGAATTGTTCTTGCTTTCAGCAGAATGGACCAGTTGGTACCAATCTTTCTCTGCTGTCACGAAACCCTCTGGCTGCCACACATGAGTTCAGACAGGCGTGCAATGCTTGCTACAGTCGCATAGGTATTGTACCTCTTAACTGTGTGATATGAAAAATAAGAACTATTCCTAAACATGTTGTACCTGTCTGAAAGAAGTGAATTTTTTTTCTGTATAAGGGTCACGGGTGATGGACTACCATTATCAACCTGATGCAGCGCATCGCTGTAAGAGAGATGTGCTGCTCTGTCGCCTGAAATCCTCAGATGACCCCACCTGGAAGAGGGTGCGGCCCCGTCCTGCTCGTAATAACTTCCTTGGGGCCTTTGTTCTCTGCAAAGGTATGGCTCAGTGTTTATTGAAGAATTGTGGAAATTATGTACTGAATAGATGTTTGGGATGTACATTATTCTAAAATGGTTGTGGCCAGTGTTAAAGTCGGTTAGTGGTCTAACGACTCGCATGCTGATGCATGATGAATCTTGCATTTTTTCGGCCAATAATCCTTTTAAAATATTAAAAATCAAATGAATTGTGATTCAGTTCAATATTTTTAAATATATACACATTAAATTACTTGCATACACATGATTGTGGCATGATTCACATCCTGACAGCTCTCCCTCGCAGACACGTGCCTTTCACTGAATTGTGCTCGCTTTCCGTTCCATCAGTAACTCTCATTGACATGTTTTCTGAGTACTTTTTGTGTGATCGTTCCTCAGGCCTGTTACTCGCAGTCATATGAGCAAATGACGGCTCTCTACAATAGTGCTGTGGTCTTACAACCAAATGCTCACAACCCGTTGATGAAAGCTACCAGTTCATTGCGTGGCCACTGCTACTAAAAATATTAAATGATTTCATATTATAAAAATCGTATTGCTATTTTCTGTAAGATAAAATACTGTTGTTTTAGTGGTATAATTGTTTACATGGGAGAGCAGAAGACATTGAGGGGTCTTAGGATATAGGGAAAAACCTGGAAAGTAATAGGGAATTTAAAAATGGGCACATTCAGTACCAGAAAACTCATGGAAAGAAAATATTTAAAAGACATATGGAATGTTTTCCTAGGTTTGTTCAGTTCTAAAATATTTTATCAGCACATTGCACTCTTTGATATATATCCAAATAGCCTGTATGTACATGTGTTCAGTGTTTACTTTAAACTGTAATAATTAAGTCGTTTTTTAACTAAAGACGCATTAGGAGAAGCATTTACATAATCTTACGAATGCACTAAAAATATAGAATCAAATCTATAATTGAATAGAATTCATTGTGAGCAGCATTAAATCTAATTATTCTGAATTTGTGAAATCCAAATGTGCAAATCAAAAACATGTGAATTGTGGATCGAATCAATTTGCTGTTTGCCCAACGTTTAACTCCTCTAGAATCTACTCATGCTGGAAACAGATAATCAAGATTTAATTGTTTTTGTTAAAAAAAATGATATGTACATGTATGTAATATTATGATAATTTATAATTTCATAATGATAAGATTGAATAATTAAGCTCATTGATCATTCTCTCTTTCCAGAGGTACAAGAGCGTCAGGAGTGTCAGTATGGTGAAAACTGCACTTTTGCCTATTGCCAAGAGGAGATAGATGTTTGGACACAAGAGAGGAAGGGAGCTCTAAGTCGTGAGCTTCTGTTTGACCCTCTGGGTACCAACGAACGACGGGCCCTCAGTGTCACCCGTCTCCTTCAGCTCCATATGGGCATGTTTATGTTCCTCTGTGAGGTAATGTGCACCTTCATATTTAATGTCTGTCTCAGCTAGATATGTTACATTCTTGCTTTGATATGTTGTCCAAGTGATTATTCTGGCCTCTGGCTTCCTGTAGGAATGTTTTGACAGTAAGCCTCGTATCATTAGCAAGAGAAGCAAGGAGAATCTCGCTGTGTGTTCCAACCTCACTGCACGACATCCCTTTGATGATAACAAGTGAGTCTTTTTTTGCCGCATTGAGACTTGGATCACTAATATGATTTTGCAGCACTTAAACAGCCATCGCATCATATCCCCTCTCAAATGTTTGTGTCTAACAGGTGCCTGGTGCACGTGGTTCGCTCAGCAAACGTGCGCTACAGTAAAGTGCGCTCTCTTCACCCACTCTGCCAGTTTGACGTGTGCCGCCATGAGGTGCGATATGGCTGCCAGCGAGAGGACAGTTGCTCCTTTGCACATTCAGTCATAGAACTCAAGTGTTGGGTGCTTCAGCAGGACACAGGTACATAAAACATGCTATAATAATGTTTGTATGCATGCACACTTCAATCTGCTGTTTTGATTTATAATCCATAAGCTCATGTATATATGTTTAAGCTTTTTGTGTTTTGAATGTTCAGTCCATTTAAGAAACCTTTTGATTCATTTGAAAAACAATTGATTTCATCCATTTTTTTTTTCAGTAAGATTTTTTAAAAATAAATTAATACTCAGCCAGTATGCATTAAATTAAAGTGTTAGTTAATACTTTTATGGCATTTCTAATAAATGCTGTTGTTTTAAAATGTTCTATTTTTAAAAAATCAGTTTTTACAAAAATATTAAGCAGCACAACTGTTTTCAATCGGGATGGATCGATCCGATACTCAGTATCGGTATCGGCTTCGATAATGGCATTTTCTGCCGGATCATGTATCGGTCAGACGAGATCGATCCAAATCCGATATAGTGCGTATACTACTGTGTTATTGTTAAGCCCCACGAAAGGCACAAAAACATTATAAAGCACCATAAAGTTTTTGTGCTCTAGATTTTAAGTGTTCTGAAGCCGTTCCATAGTTTAATGTGAAGTATAAATGAATATTTAAGTCAAGTTCACAAACTCTTCTCCCCGCTGTGTCTGTCTGTCATCCTCCATTCAGCATTCAGACTGCGTGTCACATTCGGTTACTACAGTCAAAACGTTGAAACTCTCTTCAAGAGTGCACAATAACTGAGATTTAAAACAGTTAAAAGAAAAGGCTTAATAAAATATCGCACAGATATAATATACATTAGTGTTGTCAAAAGACGCTGTACTTCGGTACCAAGTCGGTACTAAAAAAAATGAAAATGTTACGGTACCAGGTTTTTTTTAAGTACCGGTGGTACCGAGTACACGGTCAACCCGGTTCTTGATGCGCTATCCGAAAGGTGCGCAGATGCGCTCTCTTCATAAAAGCACTGAGACGTGGCGACCTCAGAACGAGGAAACACACCAAACTAACAAAACACTTTAAAGACACCCACATTAAATGAAAGAGTTCAAGCAGGTAAGTTTGTTTAATTTTTTATATTTGTGTTTCCCATACATTGATTTATTTGAGGCGGCCCACCACAATATCAAAACCCACAGCCACAAATAGATTTTCCAAAAGGCTTTGACTTTGTTGAATAATCATGAGCACTGCACGTGTCAAAGTCGAAACCCGGTGCGGGTGTTTTTATATCACTGTATTTCTGAAGGAAACGACTGTCTTCAGAAAATTATGGATGTCATTTTCATTTCATCTTGCCTGTAATGCCTGAGCAGCGTTTGTGAGCTGAGCGCTGCTTTGTGTACAGCGTTACAGGGAAACCTGATCTCTCGTGCTCTACAAGCGCCTCCTGCTGGCAGAGAATGAATTTGCATATATATGCCGCCACAGATAGAGTGCAGGTTCTGGGGGAAACACTGCATATTATTCAATATTTTAATTTGAATGTCGGATTGAAATGAACACTGTTATTGGAGTAGTTAATCGTTAGCATAAGCGCGGCTAATGCTAATATAATGAGCATATGAATGAAGTTTCTTTAACTATTTAATGCTCCTATAACTTTTATTAGGGTAAAAAAACAGGAGGACATGATATTTACTATTTTTACACTCCAGAGGCTTTTAAATTAATTGTGAATCTAAAATATGTGTGTTAGTGTGTTAGAAAATGGTTAACATTGTTTGTGTCATATCAGTCAGAAGTTCTGGGCTTTTTATTTTAAATTTTTTAAGCTATTAAGCTATCTATTCTTGGCTGAATAGCTCTAGGTTTCAAAATCCCTTTAAAATTAAATATGTACACATTTTGGATTAAATTAAAGTAGTCAAAAAATTTTATTAGCATGCTTTTGTGTTTTGCTTTGGTACCGAAAACCGTGGATTTTCACGGGTATTGGTACCGAATACTGAAATTTTGGTACTTTGACAACACTATTACGCATCAATATCTCTTCCCTTTTTTTATGAGGAGCGCTGCACACTGTTGACTCCATTTTGCTTCAAGCGCATCATTCTGCACACGGGATGCGCATAAGCGCTTTGTGCCGCTCTGTATTGGAGTCATACCCTTTCATATTATACTTTTGCTCAATGAAAGATTATTAATAGTCTTTTTTTTCTGTTCTATCTATCATATGTTGCTGTGATTAAGTGTAGGACTAAATCTGGTAGGCCTACACATTGCTCTTTGTATTGTTGTAAAATACATTCATGAAAATCAAGTAATATATAAATATATATTATAGTAGTCAACATTTGAAGTGGATCAAAACCTTTCATCAAAGTTGTCCTAAAACCAAAATAATACCCGTTCTTGTCTTAGGACAACTTTGATTAACTTTTTTGATCCACTTCAAATGTTGACTACTGTATAAATTAAAAGACATTTCTTTTAAATGTATAGCAGAGTAATGAGGCAGCAACATATGAGATCAGATGAACAAGAAAGGCTATTATTAATCTTTCATTGCGCAAAAGTATTATAATACTAAAGGCTCCAAATACAGAGCGGCACAAAGCGCTTATGCGCATCCCTTGCGCAGAATGATGCGCTTGCAGCAACACGGAGTCGCAGCGCTCCACATAGAGAAGTACAAAGCACAAAGTGAAGAGATATTGATGTGTAGTCACTATTGTATTAAATATGTGCATTAGTTTGAGCCTTTTCTTTTAACAGTTTTAAATTTCACTTACTGCGCTCGTGACGAACAATTCATAGTGCTCTCTACTCCAGTCTTGTGATCTAACCAGATATCC
>NW_015505236.1:882804-896398 GCF_001515645.1 Sinocyclocheilus grahami | reverse complement strand
TTTTTTTAAGTACCGGTGGTACCGAGTACACGGTCAACCCGGTTCTTGATGCGCTATCCGAAAGGTGCGCAGATGCGCTCTCTTCATAAAAGCACTGAGACGTGGCGACCTCAGAACGAGGAAACACACCAAACTAACAAAACACTTTAAAGACACCCACATTAAATGAAAGAGTTCAAGCAGGTAAGTTTGTTTAATTTTTTATATTTGTGTTTCCCATACATTGATTTATTTGAGGCGGCCCACCACAATATCAAAACCCACAGCCACAAATAGATTTTCCAAAAGGCTTTGACTTTGTTGAATAATCATGAGCACTGCACGTGTCAAAGTCGAAACCCGGTGCGGGTGTTTTTATATCACTGTATTTCTGAAGGAAACGACTGTCTTCAGAAAATTATGGATGTCATTTTCATTTCATCTTGCCTGTAATGCCTGAGCAGCGTTTGTGAGCTGAGCGCTGCTTTGTGTACAGCGTTACAGGGAAACCTGATCTCTCGTGCTCTACAAGCGCCTCCTGCTGGCAGAGAATGAATTTGCATATATATGCCGCCACAGATAGAGTGCAGGTTCTGGGGGAAACACTGCATATTATTCAATATTTTAATTTGAATGTCGGATTGAAATGAACACTGTTATTGGAGTAGTTAATCGTTAGCATAAGCGCGGCTAATGCTAATATAATGAGCATATGAATGAAGTTTCTTTAACTATTTAATGCTCCTATAACTTTTATTAGGGTAAAAAAACAGGAGGACATGATATTTACTATTTTTACACTCCAGAGGCTTTTAAATTAATTGTGAATCTAAAATATGTGTGTTAGAGAATGTACAAATGGTTAACATTGTTTGTGTCATATCAGTCAGAAGTTCTGGGCTTTTTATTTTAAATTTTTTAAGCTATCTTAGTTGTTATTCTTGGCTGAATAGCTCTAGGTTTCAAAATCCCTTTAAAATTAAATATGTACACATTTTGGATTAAATTAAAGTAGTCAAAAAATTTTATTAGCATGCTTTTGTGTTTTGCTTTGGTACCGAAAACCGTGGATTTTCACGGGTATTGGTACCGAATACTGAAATTTTGGTACTTTGACAACACTATTACGCATCAATATCTCTTCCCTTTTTTTATGAGGAGCGCTGCACACTGTTGACTCCATTTTGCTTCAAGCGCATCATTCTGCACACGGGATGCGCATAAGCGCTTTGTGCCGCTCTGTATTGGAGTCATACCCTTTCATATTATACTTTTGCTCAATGAAAGATTATTAATAGTCTTTTTTTTCTGTTCTATCTATCATATGTTGCTGTGATTAAGTGTAGGACTAAATCTGGTAGGCCTACACATTGCTCTTTGTATTGTTGTAAAATACATTCATGAAAATCAAGTAATATATAAATATATATTATAGTAGTCAACATTTGAAGTGGATCAAAACCTTTCATCAAAGTTGTCCTAAAACCAAAATAATACCCGTTCTTGTCTTAGGACAACTTTGATTAACTTTTTTGATCCACTTCAAATGTTGACTACTGTATAAATTAAAAGACATTTCTTTTAAATGTATAGCAGAGTAATGAGGCAGCAACATATGAGATCAGATGAACAAGAAAGGCTATTATTAATCTTTCATTGCGCAAAAGTATTATAATACTAAAGGCTCCAAATACAGAGCGGCACAAAGCGCTTATGCGCATCCCTTGCGCAGAATGATGCGCTTGCAGCAACACGGAGTCGCAGCGCTCCACATAGAGAAGTACAAAGCACAAAGTGAAGAGATATTGATGTGTAGTCACTATTGTATTAAATATGTGCATTAGTTTGAGCCTTTTCTTTTAACAGTTTTAAATTTCACTTACTGCGCTCGTGACGAACAATTCATAGTGCTCTCTACTCCAGTCTTGTGATCTAACCAGATATCCAGTAGAAATTTACACGATTTAAAAATGGCACGAAACTCCAGCAAGATAAATTCCTTTTATGCAAAACCATTTATCTTTATTTACAGATCAAGTATAACATTAGAAACATTTAAACATCTTGGAGAGAATTTCATCGTCTTGACTGCCATAACTATGGATGCAGCGATTAACCGGTTTCACAATTAACCGCGCTTTTAAATGTCACAGTTAACTAATCGTAAAGGCTCTGCTACACACAGTGTTTCTGTTGCACAGAACGGAACAGTTGCAACTTGCACAAAACAAAAACAGAGTTACACTAGCAGTGCACCAGCTTCAAATACTGTGCTTATCAGAGACACGGAGGCTACTATACATACACTAGATGAACTATGACAGAGGAACCAAACAGCGATCCTTTATTTCCACCAGAGAAATTACTGAAGCCGATAGTGTGGGACCATTTTGGTTACACCAAGAATGACCAGGGTGTCATTTAAATATTGCCGTAAAAACTGCTGCTAAAGAGCGAATACATGGCTTTAAACTATTTTAATGCACGACCTGAAGGCAAGACTGACGCGAAGCTACGGCTCGTTAGCTCAGTATTCTGCCCACTTCAGATCAGACAGATGAAATAGTGTGGTAAGATCACATTTATTTGAAGTAATTAATTATAACATTTAGCTAGTTGAAGAGAAGTGTGTGTGTAAACATGCATCAGCGCGTCTCTCTACAAACATGTGAGTTTAGTTACTTAAACAGTGATTTTGCCCTCTCCTTGCTGATGAATATGTAGCAATTCAGTATCTAAGATATTTTAGTAATAAAAGTCACGGGGCAGGGTTCTCAACAAGTTTGTGTCCTCCTGAATGTTTGTATGTGTGCGCAGCGCCATCGCCGATCTCACAAACCAAAATAATAGACATGATTTCTCAGGCCAAATGTAAAATCATATGGATTATTATAAAAATTATTAAAATGAATATGTATGGATGACAGTTGATTACAATGATAATGGTTTATTACCCTGATTATTAATAGTTTCCCCTGTGGGATAAATAAAGTTAATAGTCCTATATTAATAATACTTATTAATATTGTTATATATTATCCCTTTTATAGTATTATGCATAAGCCATTTTTTCACCATGTTTCCAGTTTTCTGCCTCGGGTCCAAAAGAAATGTAAAGAATGTAAAAACTGAAAACACTAAATACTTTTGTGATCTATTTTCATTAGTTATTTTCAAAAGGGAAATACTGACATGGATGCTTACAGAGCATGAGGTTACCTTTTTAATTCCAACTGGAGAGATAAACATTTGTTTGTCTTTATTATTATTATTTTGTGCTGTATTATTGGTTACTGTGTTATTTCTGTTTTTAAAGCAATAACACTTTATTATCTAAAGAGTGTCCGTGTGATTTTATACAGTAATAATTTTGTGAAATGAATAAATGCATAATAATCGCCATAATCGTGATTATTTCTCAGACAATAATCGTACCAACAAAATCTATAATCGTTGCATCCCTAGTCATAACCGCACGTGACACACAGTCTGAATGCTGAATGGAGGATGACAGACAGCCGCAGCAGAGAAAAGAGTTTACGTGAACTTGACTTAATTATTCACCTGTACCTCACATTAAACTATGGAAAAGCTTCAGAACACTTGAAATATAGTGCACGAAACCTTTATGGTGCTTTATAATGTTTTTGTGGCTTTCGTGGGGCTTAATAACACAATAGTATACACACTATATCGGTCTCGTCTGACCGATACCCCGATTCAGCAGAAAATGCCAGTATCGGAGCGATACCGATACTGAATATCGGATCGGCGCACCCCTAATGTGGATGCTAAAAATACAGCTTTGCCATCACAGGAGTAAATTACATTTTAAAATAGATACGTTATTTTAATCAGTAATAATGTTGCAATGTTACTATTTTATTGTATTTTTCAGCAAATAAATGCAGGTTTTATGAACAGAAGAGACCGGTTTCATATTAAGATATTAAAATAGGAAGAAAATTACTGTCACTTGTGCTTTTTTTTGCCCCGCGCTCTGGTTCATTATGGTGTTTGACAGAGGACAATTGAAAGCAACTGATGGTTTTTGTTTGTGCTTATGTGTTGGGTCAGGTATTACCCATGAGGAGATGGTGCAAGAGTCTAAGAGACACTGGCACAGATTGGAACAGAATGCACAGAGACAGAAGGTGAGGCCGAACAACAACACTGCTGTCTAACAAATGCTCATCTTTGATGGAATCATGTCTTTTTATTTGATTGCTCCTGCAGCAGATTTGATTTTATGTAAATTTTGTTGATTCAAGTCTTTTTTTTTCACTTGCCATCTTCAGCCCATGCTCGGGCCCCACCAGCCCAGCGGGAGCAGCAGTAACAGCAGTGCTGTGGTCTCCGGAGGAGTTGTCAGTGGAGGAGGAGACGGCGGCTTCGGGGGCGGAAGCACAGGTGGAGGAGGACTTGTAGGATGCGGTCGAGGGCGCGGCTTGAATCTGAAGATGAAGTTTGTGTGTGGACAGTGTTGGAGGGAGGGCCAGGTCAATGAGCCAGACAAGTCTCTGAAGTACTGCACTGCCAAAGCCAGGCACAGGTTAGCCTCCCTTATTCAATCAGGCATCATCTTACCACCAGGATGCACATTATGTGCTCATTAAAAATTAACGTACCTTTAATGTTTACTGGAACAGTTGTAATATGACTGCTTTTAATGGACACAGTAGGCAGCAGCTTTGCCTGAGGTCAATAACAATGGTATCTGGTGTAATTATGGTATAATGCTTCTTTCTGCTTTGTCTATTCTTCTTTCCAGCTGGACAAAAGAGCGCAGAGTGTTGCTAGTGAAATCATTTGAGAAGAAAAAGTGGGTGGTAGTGCGACCGCTGCCTTTTTCCCGTACCTACCCCCAACAATATGATGTAAGTCAGTCCTTTGTTGATTAAATTATTGTGACCGTAAACAGAAACTGTTCTGTCAGGTTCTTCAGACAAGCAGGTTTTAGCGTTGACACTGAGCGGCGATGCTGTTTTCACGATCTGTTAAACATCATACCATGTAATATTTATGGTAATGGATGTTATTACCATACTATTGTTAATCATACAGAAATACTTTTTTTCTAAAGTATCTATCAATGGCAATTCCGTATCATTCTTTTCAGACAAATTACGGGTTAAATACACATTTCTAGCAAATATCTTAATACTGTTGTAATTATTAGGGTTTGGTGTTGGTATAGATTTCTCAATTTCATTTGTATTCACAAGTTATTGATTTGATTTGAACATATTTCAAGTACATGACGTTTTAAATGTAAAACGTCTCTAATAACTAATACTGTTAACTATACAGGGAACCTTCTCATTACTATTATATTAAATGTTCAAATGAATAACAGCACCTAAACATTTCTTCAAAACGTATCTGAACTGTGTTTATTTGTAGATATAATCATCAATTCTTGGAAAAAACTGAACAAACATTTAAACATAAGGCACTTTTTTATTAACTCTATAATGAAACAATCATGTTTCTATTCCAATTTGTATTGAAATATAATCATTTAAACAGCTGTCTAGTTATTTTCTAAAGTATCTATCAATGGCAATTCCTTATCATTCTTTTCAGACAAATTACGGGTTAAATACACATTTCTAGCAAATATCTTAATACTGTTGTAATTATTAGGGTTTGGTGTTGGTATAGATTTCTCAATTTCATTTGTATTCACAAGTTATTGATTTGATTTGAAAATATTTCAAGTACATGACAGTTTTTAAATGTAAAACGTCTCTAATAACTAATACTGTTAACTATACAGGGAACCTTCTCATTACTATTATATTAAATGTTCAAATGAATAACAGCACCTAAACATTTCTTCAAAACGTATCTGAACTGTGTTTATTTGTAGATATAATCATCAATTCTTGGAAAAAACTGAACAAACATTTAAACATAAGGCACTTTTTTATTAACTCTATAATGAAACAATCATGTTTCTATTCCAATTTGTATTGAAATATAATCATTTAAACAGCTGTCTAGTTTTCACAAGAGATTTCTTCAAACATACATTAAATGATTAAGACATCACTAACAGGCAAAGGTATATGTTATATATATAATAGAGTACATGTATTCAGCTAAATTATTATTTTTTTTCAGCTGACTCACGAGTTACAAGCGAATACATGTGACATTTAAAAAAAGTTTTATTTTTTTTAATCAAGCATATCTTCTGATATTCATTAACTAGCAGTAAAGTGGAACAGGTAATTGCTTCACTCGTTTTCCAAGTTTCCACTTGAACTGCGATGACCTCAGTGATCTGTTACATTAAAGTGTGTCAGAATTTCATGATAATTTGGACAGTTTCAAAGCTGAGACTTTTTTTTAATGAAAAAGTAAGAACACAAAACCTTTTGAGATTATTAGATGGTGAGCAGCCTACAAGTAATGTTTAATGTTTTAAGTTTTTATATGTTCGCTTGAATAGGAAACGGCAAAAACTAAAATCTCTGTTTGTGATATCGGCTATATCTGTTTTGTTAAATCGGGACATTTTCATCCCAGGCCTCTCAATTAACATTATTTATGTACAGTCTTGAGTGTATCATGGCCACATCGTTAAGTGTTCTGGAAATGGAAACATTTTACCCACACACACACACACACACATTTTTAATGAAGCACTGATTGTAAACCGATCTTTTCAAGGGCTTTGAACCAGAAAGAGTTGCCAGCAAACATAGCTCAAAATAAACTGTAAAAGTTTAAATGATGTTTAAACCGCTACAGAATTTTTAACAGATGATTGTTTCCCATTAAATATGTCTTTCACATAAATTGGAAATTGTGTATTGTTACATAATCGCTACGCATTTTTGGCTCATACGTTTTAGCATTTTTTTTTGACACTCCGTTTGTGCTTGCAGATGTGTGTTCATGTCATGAAACAGAAGAAGTGCCACTATATTGGGAACTGTTCTTTTGCACACAGTTTGGAGGAGCGGGATGTGTGGACCTATATGAAAAACAACAGCTGTGAGAATCATCTGTTAAACATCATACCATGTAATATTTATGGTAATGGATGTTATTACCATACTATTGTTAATCATACAGAAATACTTTTTTTCTAAAGTATCTATCAATGGCAATTCCGTATCATTCTTTTCAGACAAATTACGGGTTAAATACACATTTCTAGCAAATATCTTAATACTGTTGTAATTATTAGGGTTTGGTGTTGGTATAGATTTCTCAATTTCATTTGTATTCACAAGTTATTGATTTGATTTGAAAATATTTCAAGTACATGACAGTTTTTAAATGTAAAACGTCTCTAATAACTAATACTGTTAACTATACAGGGAACCTTCTCATTACTATTATATTAAATGTTCAAATGAATAACAGCACCTAAACATTTCTTCAAAACGTATCTGAACTGTGTTTATTTGTAGATATAATCATCAATTCTTGGAAAAAACTGAACAAACATTTAAACATAAGGCACTTTTTTATTAACTCTATAATGAAACAATCATGTTTCTATTCCAATTTGTATTGAAATATAATCATTTAAACAGCTGTCTAGTTTTCACAAGAGATTTCTTCAAACATACATTAAATGATTAAGACATCACTAACAGGCAAAGGTATATGTTATATATATAATAGAGTACATGTATTCAGCTAAATTATTATTTTTTTTCAGCTGACTCACGAGTTACAAGCGAATACATGTGACATTTAAAAAAAGTTTTATTTTTTTTAATCAAGCATATCTTCTGATATTCATTAACTAGCAGTAAAGTGGAACAGGTAATTGCTTCACTCGTTTTCCAAGTTTCCACTTGAACTGCGATGACCTCAGTGATCTGTTACATTAAAGTGTGTCAGAATTTCATGATAATTTGGACCGTTTCAAAGCTGAGACTTTTTTTTTATGAAAAAGTAAGAACACAAAACCTTTTGAGATTATTAGATGGTGAGCAGCCTACAAGTAATGTTTAATGTTTTAAGTTTTTATTCACGCTTGAATAGGAAACGGCAAAAACTAAAATCTCTGTTTGTGATATCGGCTATATCTGTTTTGTTAAATCGGGACATTTTCATCCCAGGCCTCTCAATTAACATTATTTATGTACAGTCTTGAGTGTATCATGGCCACATCGTTAAGTGTTCTGGAAATGGAAACATTTTACCCACACACACACACACACACACCCCACATGCTTTTTCACCCATTATCAAACACATTCGCCCACTCACTGACATGACACTTGGTACAGGCTCATAGGGTGTCATGTGAGTGCACAATGCTACGTTTACAGCTAACTCAAGTAAGGGCAGTTTGTTTTTACGTTCCCTAAACACATTTCTGAGGAGTTGAAGATCTATTCCCACAGTACTTTTTAAACTCAAAACCAAAAACAGACTGGTTGTCCCAGTATTAAATCAAAGCACCTGTCATGAAGGCTACTCATGTTTCAGTCAAGTATGTGGTGTCAGAAATCAGATTGAAGTTATGAAGTGGTGCTTAACTCTGTGGTCCTGCCATATTGGTAGAAGAGTTTGAATGTACAGCCATAAGTGGCCATTTACGAGAAATTTGAGATTTGTTCGGATGTCGAATGTATTTGATAAACCAAGGCAATTAATAATGGACTAACTAAGTAAAAACCACCCCCACTTGCATAATGCCAGTCACAGGTCTTGCACTGACATGCACACATTTCCTCATTCTTTCCATTTGCACTGAGTGACAGTTTGGCAGTGCTTGATAAAGAAGATAGTGCGCACACAAGGGCTGTTTGTAGTCTTTTGAGTGATCTGACAATTTGGATTGAAAATACACTTGGTATTAATTTTTTTTTTTTCTTTGATCGAGTGATTGGAGGTTGGAAGATGCTTCCGTGTTTGTTCATTCACGCTATTAGATTGGGATTTGAAGTGCATAATCTGTAACACCCATAAACACGCTACTAGGAGACTCTTGTTCGCCACAGTTCAACGTGGGCCAGTAGCTCATTAGTTCTCTGTACCGGCTATTGATTTCATATTAAGAGCATGAACAGAGACGCGTTACAAGAATATAGGCGAAAGAGCTGTACTTGCCCTGCCTATGTGTAGTTATATTCATAATATACTGTCAAGACATGCAGTGCTACCATTAGTACGCCTTGTCCTTACTTTCAGTGGACATGATATATATATATATAAATATATACACAAAAACACACACATGCACACACTTATATATCTACTATATTGGCATACTACTAATGATAATTGATAACTTAGCAGTTAAGCTTAATTAAGTATAACCTTACCTTGTATTGATTACATAGAATTTCTTGTTATTGAGCTATGCTATATGACATGTATTGCTGATTAGATGGTTAGTGTTTTTTTTTTCTTCTTATGAGTCATTCCAGAAGTGTCCGATTTGTGAGGTCTACATGAGAATTTGCTGCCCCAAACTGCCTATAAATGCTATAGAATGGTAATTGAAGCACCCTGAGATTGGTTTAGAATCACGTTTGTACTTTGCATTGAATTTCAGGGTTTAAATGACACGTGAAGGAGCAGATTTGGCCTGGTAACAGATTCCAGTTTCTGTGGAGATTGAGAGGGACGTTCTGGAGTGACCTAGTACGCTTTACCGAGGGATCATATTATTATTATTATTACTACTGCTATTATTATGATGATGACAGTGATGATAATGATTGCCATTATGACTACTTCTATCTTCCTATATGCTATTGATATGTATATGTTAATTGCTATGTATAACACTTTAAATATATGTATCCATGTATGAATATAATACTTAACAGTGAATTATGTCTATGTATGCTTAGTGAGCTGTCCAGAATAGAGGAATTGAGATCCTAGGGTAGTTATCTGTCGGTTTTCTTTCAACCTAAACAATGAAAAGCAAGTGACACCATTAACATTTAGAGTGTCATGCTTTTGTGATGTTTTAGTTGCTGTCAGTTTTCTGAAACCTGGGATCTCTTTTAAGAGGGTTTGTAGAGTGGTTGTAGTGAAAAAAAAGACATCATGCCTTAGCAACTTTCCTCTGCACCACGCTCTTGATTGGTTTGATTCGGTCCTCACAGCGCTATACTGTGACGGGACACAAAGCATACATGGATATTTATGTTTGTCTGCATAGCGCCTTATACATTTATATACGACTATAAATACCTTAACAAATAATCCTGTTCTTTCAGTATAATGATATATACACCGTTAGACAACTTGTTTAAAGAAATAGGGGAGGGAAGTGTTGTTAATGTTCTCTGGATTTGCAATGGAGACTGGTTTTGCACATAACTCTCATCTGAAATTTTCTGAGGAATGTGATCATGCTGAGATGGTAGAGCTGAGGTAGTGTGCATAACCGCTGAGAGAGAACAACCTGAGAACAGAGAAGCTCAGTTAACAGTTAAGAGTTTGCAGTCATTCATATTCATATCAAAGGGTTAGTACTGCTGGCCATTGACACTCTGGAGGCTGCAGTAATGGTCATTTACTCATTCTCCATTTGAATTTATTTGATCACAGAACTGGAATGTTCTGGGCTCTCTGGACTTCGAAACTAAGGAAGGTTGCCCATTTTAAAAAGACCTTTGAGTTGCACACTTTCTAGACTAAGTGCAAGGCAGAAATATGTTAATAATAATTCATGTTCTGCCTGAAAAGACAATGTGGGATTTAGCAAATGTTGGATTATATCAGTTGAGATGTTTCTGTTGGGTTTATTTTTCACATGCTTAGAGAACCAGTAAAAATCAGGGTTTTGAAAAAAATGAAAAGGAAAAACAACAATGCCTCTTTTTGTACTGTATTTTTACATTTGTTTGGTTTGTTTCTCCTTTTTCTCCCTGGTTGGAAGTGAAATATTGATCACAGTGGACCAAATCTCATGAAAGTGTTTAACAATAAATAGACTGTTTTAGAAAATGTGTCTGATTTTATTCATGTTGATTCAACTGTTAGCCTTGAGGCCATCTATGTTCTAGTATACTCTAAACCAGGGATCCTCAAATCTGGCCCACGAGATCCACTTTCCTGCAGAGTTTAGCTCTAACCCTAATCAAACACACCTGAGCATACTAATCAATGTCTTCAGGATCATTAGACAATCACAGGTAGCTGAGTTTGATCAGGGTTGGAGCTAAACTCTGCAGCGCATTGGACCTCCAGGGTAAGATTTGAGGAACCCTGCTCTAAACAATAACAAAATGCACTAAGAAATGCGTTTCAAGTTTGCAGTGTGCATGTTATATTGATCACTCTGCACTACATATGTTTATCCAATCAAATGCTTTCTAGAATGAGAAGTCCCCTCCCTCGAAACCTGACTAGCATGTAGACTACTAAATAGTATGCAAAAAAAGCAGTATGGCAAATGAATAGTCTGTGCAATCAGGATGTATTCATTAAACAGTGAGAACAATACCTAGATAGCCCTTTTAACTAAATAATTTAGCCTCTGTGGTTAGTAAGTCGTAGGTCAAAGATGGTAGATAAATGCTTGGAAACATGCTGATGCTACACGCCTATAAAGAATGCAATTCATCAATAGTCAGTTAATACCTGAATACAGTACATATTCTGAAAAATGTCAAACCTAGCTAGCGTTTAATTTTCTTTACATTTTCATTTAATCTTTTATTCCGAAATATTAATCCTACTAATTATTAACACTTTTTAAAAACAAGACATAAAGGTCTCTCCGTCGCTGGAAAGTGAATGACACTGATAACGCAACTGAACTGAATTTCTGCCCTCAATTTCATAACACTGACACGCAGATGTTTTAGACTTAGATAACTTGTCTTCATTCTTATTGGCTCGCGAAGTAAATGCACACGGCTAGAATGACCAATAAACAACCGCGCCTCATTAACTATTAAGCAACATGCACACTGAAACGATATCCATTGGTCAAAATGTTCATCCCTATGGAAATAAGGCGACTTGAGGCGGGACTAGTTAAGTATCTTCGTGGATACGACAGACCTTGTGACCGCGATAAAAAGTTTGCGAATTCTTGGTGCATCAAACTACTTTTAATGTGAGAGACAGTTTGAATAAGTGGAAGCTCTGATTAAGCGTCTCCTGCATCCAGCTTTTCCTCAGGTGTTGAGAAACTGATACTGTTTTGAGATGTCTTCAGAAATTCCGGAAATATTCAAATCCTTGCTTGAGCTCCCCTACTCTGTCCCTTCGCTTGATGACAACGGTAAGAATTTTCTCTATTGGCTCAATATAGGAGAAGGGTCTGTCTGCGGACTGCAAGACAGGGGCGTAACTTGAACAAGGAGGCGTAACTTGAACAAGGAGGCGTAACTTGAACAAGGAGGCGTAACTTGAACAAGGAGGCGTAACTTGAACAAGGAGGCGTAACTTGAACAAGGAGGCGTAACTTGAAGTTGTCCAAATCACACAGAACCACGCGAGATGTCAAAACGAGATGTTGTCGGGCTGCGTTCGAAACCGCATACTTTCTAAGTTATAAGCACTCAATTTCTTGAAGTACTTACTTACCGAGCGCTATGAGAGTGTACAGCCTGAAGTACAGCCTGAATGCGTTAAGTATGAATGCGATTCGGATATCATCCGCTATGTTGACGTTATAACAAGCGCAACAGCTTAAAAGATTTGAGTGACAGGTTTAATTCATCTATCTGTAAGTATCTTGATATTGGTGAAACTTGCCCATTTTGTGGTCTTGTTGAAGAAACAGCTGCACTTTTTTGTGGTTGCAGTATAGCCAATACATTTTGGGTTGATTTAAGTTCTTATATTTTTAACTCCGCTAATGTGATCCAGTTTTATCCTTAAAGCATTTTTTAAAAAATGTATGAATGTATGAACCCCAAAATCGTTATCTCTTGAATATCTTGTTAAATATTTTGTGCAAAATGTTTTATCCACAAGCAAAAGTGGCTTAAATCTCCTGTTTTATTCTTTTTCTTGTTGAATTTAACTCTCGTTTCGTCCCGCAGGCTTCTAAAAAAATATATCATGATGAATTATTCAGAGATATTTAACCTTGTCACTGTGCTTTTTTTCTGTGTATATTATCTCATACTATGATGAACACATGCATTTTTGTTTTATCAGAATCAGAATAGCTTTATTACCAAGTGTTTACACACACAAGGAATTTGACTTGACGACAGGAGCTTCCAGTGCAGAAGAAAGTACAAAGTGCAGACATACATAAGAGTGCAGACATACATAGGAATAACACAGTAGGGATGTAATATAACACTAATATAATATATGCCATTATGATTGTTCATTGTTAGATACAACCATCTTTCCCTGATCTTTTATGTAATTATAAGTTAGGCAATAATAATAATAAAAAAGAGGGACAGGTGCACTAACACCTCATAGCATCACTAACTCAACAATCTAGTACGGTTTTCCTTTGCAATATCTGCACAAAGGATATGTCGGGCAGCTGCTCGAAGATCTCGCCTTTGGAGAAGACTGTTGATTTTATACTTTAAAAAATGTAAGTATTACTACTTAAACATTAAGATTACCCCAGAATGAATTGCATCGTTTGCCCTCCCCAACACTTACATGCAATAATAATGATAAATGCTAACCAATAATT
>NW_015505236.1:819515-882467 GCF_001515645.1 Sinocyclocheilus grahami | reverse complement strand
ACAACTTAAGATTTAAAATATGTTTATATAGCATTCCTTCATCAGACACTCTGCTGCAGATAAACACACGTGTGTCTCATCTGTCCCTGTAGCATCCAGACAAGAGTCAAGTCACCTCAGTGATTTATCTGCTCAATACTGCATTTACATGTTGAAGTAATTGCTGATGTAACTAGCTTTTTATTCAGCACAAATGTTCCTTAAATTATCAATATTACAAATGGACAAATAAAATAGATAACTAACTTGTTTACATGACTTACATTCATCTAGAGCAGTGTTGACAACAGTGAATTCTACATAATAGCACACATACATGCCTGTTTCATGTCTATTAGATGTGCTCATCTGCAATACTAATCAAAGATTATCCTGTCAGATGTTAAATAGACATTTAGTAATTGTCTTTAAGATGTATATATGGTTCATGTAAATCCACTTTTGAGACGTATGTGTACTTAATGGAGCTCCCCTGTTAGTTGTGCATTATAAAACGTGTTTTACAGCAAAATCACAAATATTATGTAGGTCACAGACACGCTTTTCGAACACATTTGTGAAAATATATGTAACCGTTTTGACCGACCAATGAGGGAGTCGCTTTTGCCGTCAACCACACACTGACACACCTCCGTGTCAGCGCGCCTGTTTAATTATTCATGAGAAGCGAGCGCGACCAACCTATCCGCATCCAAAACCAGTGTATCGTGTGAATATTAAAACACTCTCCTGTAACTAACTGGAAAATTGGGTCAAACACAGAAGTAGAGTCTGAAAAGGAAGGGTGTAAACTGATTTCAGATTAGAGTTTTTAGCACACAAGGCATTGAAGACATTATTATCATTTTCCTGATTTAACTAAGTTAGGGATTTCAAGTTATCTTTAAAGTTACGCTATTCTTACGCGCGGCATGACAGCATCGGTCAAAATGGACGTGGACCCTGTTTCCGTCTCGATAGACGCAGGCTCTGATGCTCCTTCTCCTGCCTTTCCAGTAGTTTTAAAGAAAATCATGGAAATTCCGCCACCGAATCTTCTCGAAGGCGATGACGGTAAGTGGCTCTGCAGCAGTCGGCGCTTGTGGCTGCGCAGAGGCTTGCCGTCTGTGCTCGCTCTATCGCCGCATTATTGTCGAATGCATCGTGTATGTTAATATAAAACAGACCAGGACACTTTTCTCGTTGTGTAAATATATAACGTGTTTATTTGTTATTTATAACATGGTTCACGGGCCTTCATGCTTTGCATTCTAGCGAAAAACTGGATCGAACTAGTGATGTCCGCTTCGTGAATGAATCGTTTTTTTAATCCGGTTATTTGAACGAAACTCTTTGCAAGAACCGATTATTCCAGTCACAAGATGAAACTGATACTTTATTTCTTTTTCCAAATGGACACTCCTACATCTTTTTAGACTTTTATTACTGATAGAACGTACCAGTCATATTGTTAACTTGATTTTTTAAAGGTGAATTTATTCTGTTGACCATTGCCAGTCTGCCTAATGTAAATTACGTGCAGATTTGGAATTTGAACAAAACATTACTGTGTTTTTATATGACAGAAAATGATAAAGAGAAAATCTTTGAGGATGTGGACTCTGAAGGGGTCAGTGGAATGGGACCATCAGCTGCCTTAACACCTGCCATCTGGGAAAAGACCATTCCCTATGATGGCGAGACCTTCCACCTGGAATACATGGATCTGGAGGAGTTTCTCATGGAGAATGGCATTCCTGCCGCAGGGGATGAGGGTCTGCAAAAGAGTCTTGCGAAAGAAAACACACAACTGACAACTGAAATATCATCCACAGCCTCTACAAGCAAGACAGCCCCAGCAATCTCTCTTATGCCAGTCATGGAACTGGATCAGTGTGAGGAGGAAGTGGTCACAATCACGGAATCCAGCTCTAGCTCAACAGACACCAAATCAGGTCAGCAGAGAAAACAGAACACGGTGTACTTTCTGTCACAACACACGTAATCCATTACAGTCAAGCTTTTTATCATGAAGATCTGACTTAAAGTGATATTTAAACATATTCAGTTGAAATAGCAAAAATGTCTGAAACTACTAGAATTTGATTTAATTTCATTACTGGAATTTACTAATTCACCACAGATGAGGAGCGTGTGACGCCAGAGCCCATTAATCCAGATGATATCGAGGTAGAGGTCCCCTATGAGCCAGACCCCACAGACCTTGTGCTGTCCAGCATACCCGGAGGTGAACTGTTCGACCCTCGCAAACATCGCTTCTCCGAGGAGGAGCTGAAGCCTCAGCCTATGATCAAGAAAGCAAAGAAAGTGTTTGTGCCTGAGGAACATAAGGTAAACACACAGTCGAACCTGTATACACATTTAAAAAAGAACTGGTAAAAATGACCAAAAAACACACAAAAAATGACTAAAACTAACTAAGTGTAAACTGAAAATATAAAAATAAAAACTTATTTAAAATGTGACCCTGGACCACAAAACCAATCTTAAGTCGCTTGGGTATATTTTTAGCGATAGCCAAAAAAACATTGTATGGGTCAAAATTATCGATTTTTCTTTTATGCCAAAAATCATTAGGATATTAAGTAAAGATCATGTTCCATGAAGATATTTTGTAAATTTCTTACTGTAAATATATCAAGACGTAAATTTTGATTAGTAATATGCATTGCTAAGAACTTCATTTGGACAACTTTAAAGGCAATTTTCTCAATTTTTTTGCACCCTCAGATTCCAGATTTTCAAATAGTTGTATCTTGGCCAAATATTGTCCTATCCTAACAAACCATACATCAATGGAAAGCTTATTTATTCAGTATAATAATGTACTTATTTATGATGTATAAAGCTCAATTTAAAAAAATTGACCCTTATGAATGGTTTTGAGGTCCAGGGTCACATATTAATATAAACTATATTCACATCTCAAAAACACAAAAATAGCACTTACTTAAATATGACCTTAATATTGTATAACATTTTACTTAACGGGATAGTTAACCCAAAAAAGAAAATTCTGTCATTAATTACTCACCCTCATGTCGTTCCAAACCCGTAAGACCTTCGTTCATTTTCAAAACAAAAATTAAGATATTTCTGATGAAATCCGAGAGCTTTCTGACCCTGCGTAGACAGCAATGGTACTACCACATTCCAGGCCCAGAAAGGAAGTAAGGACATCGTTGAAATAGTCCATGTGACATCAGTGGTTCAACCATAATTTTATGAAACTACGAGAATACTTGTTGTGCGCAAAGAAAACTAAATAACGACTTTATTCAACAATGTCTTCTCTACGGTGTCAGTCTTCGATGCGCGATCACGAGAGTATCACGACGCATGCGTGTGGTGCTGCTGACGCAGGAGCCGGTGTTCTGACGTAGTTTACAGGCAGAGGAATGTACACGCATGCGTCGTGGTACTCTCGTGAGCGCGCATCGAAGACTGACACCGTAGAGAAGACATTGTTGAATAAAGTCGTTATTTTGTTTTCTTTGCACACAAAAAGTATTCTTGTAGTTTCATAAAATTACAGATGAACCACTGATGTCACATGGACAATTTTAATAACGTCCTTACTACCTTTCTGGGCCTTGAACATGTCAGTTATGCTGCCGTCTATGCAGGGACAGAAAGCTCTCGGATTTCATCAAAATAACTTGATTGGTGTTTCAAAGATGAACAAAGGTCGTACAGGTTTGGAACGACATGAGGGCGAGTAATTAAGGATGGAATTTTAATTTTTGGTGAACTATCCCTTTAACTCTGATCAACAAAGGCAAGCAAATGTTTATGCCTGAAGCTCAAAACTTAATTATAGATACACCCTAAACGTAAAGAGATATTCTTAAGTCTTTGTCAACAAATATGTGAACATGTGTTATGTAAAAGAATATTAACAGTTGTATTTTCTAACAACACCAATGTCATTATCAAAATAGAGAGAGAAAAAATCTTGTTCCCCAACATTTGATTTTATGTCCACTCACTATTTCAGGACGAGAAATACTGGCAGCGGAGAAAGAAGAACAACATTGCAGCCAAACGTTCACGAGATGCCAGGCGCCTAAAAGAGAATCAGATCACAGTACGAGCAGCCTTTCTGGAGCGAGAGAACTCCGCTTTGAGACAGGAAGTGGCAGAGTTGCGCAAGGACTTTGGGCACTTCAAGAACATGGTGGCACGTTATGAAGCCAAATACGGACCCCTGTAAGGGACAAACGTGCATGCATATAAACACATAATCGAAACAGCCCCACTCAGAGTTAAAACACAGCAACTCTTATAGGTGAAGTAGTACTGTAAATAATGTGGTGATTAACAACCTTTTCTCTTCTTTTTCAAGTGCACCGGCTTAAGACTTCTAAACAATTATTGATTTATTTGCATTTATGAAAGGCAATAAATTAATAATGGTGTGGAATGAAGAGGAGAAAACAGGAGATAAATGAATATATGATTCAAACGGTAGAGCTAAGTGATATTCATGTTTTTTAAAAATCCTGTCAAGCACTATCAACATATCCCCTTCATTTTAATCTTACTTCAGTTCAAAAGCACACCCATGTATATCCAATAGAGCTTTTTAAGTCTTTTTTTTTTTTTTGTAATGCACCAAGGTAAAAGAGTTCTTCCCTCTCTTGTTCTTGTTTTATGGCAAGTTTTATCATATCAAAGTAGTTTTAGGAAATAATGTTTATTGGATGTCATTTGTCTTTATTCATAAAAATGACTGGCATTGACTTCAATATACTTTCTTCTATATCTTTAGCATGTTTATCTTTGACTTCTCTGAAAAATTACTTTAACTCTAAGAATTCCTTTGGCAAATTTGGTACAGGGTACCAATTGGTGCATTTTGCCTGCAAAAGTAGAAACAAGATGCCATTATTGAAATACGGGGAGAATGTATCACATTAATAATGTATCATTACAGATAACGGTTAAAACAGAAAAAAAACTAAGCAGGAATTGTAAATTTATCATGTTTTGTGCTGCAAAATACATGTTTTTTGTCTTACTGTCAGCAAGTGCTGGAATTATGTGCTCTGTACATCTGCGAAACTTAAAAAAATATTTAGATCTGGTTTACATTTAGTGTCTTTCATAATAACGTGAGTAGATTCTCTAAAATCATACCTTGTTTACTTCACCATGGTCATTTGCCCTTTATGGGACTCATGGAGGTCAGTTTATGTACAGAAATAGCACTGTACATGTGACGGATCTTGTATCTGCTTAGAACTTAGAAAAACAAATGAAGTGCCGTTATAGTTTTTCATATGTATGATATGTATATTTTTTCAGATAATTTCAAATATTTTACAAAAATGGCTTTGCAGTGTGAACCACACCATTCATAGATCAGAGTCAATATGAATCCGTAAGTGACTTCAGCAGAGCGCTTGTTTATAAAGGGTGGCTAGTGTGTTACATATCACAAACCAAACTCCAACCTCTCGTAAAGGCGATGCCACTTTCCTGCATTTTAGGTACATATTTTTTGTGGAACTCGTCTCTGTGATTTTGAAACATATATCATTAAAGAAAGAAGGCAGTCAAGTTTCACAAACAGTCAATATCGTGTGTTATCCATTCATTGTGTTTAGTGGAAACTAGGCTGACTTTTATTAGTTTTAATTTTGCAGTACTCTCATGTGACCACATTTGTCCATTTTCATATGTAACAATCCTGACCAAAGCTAACTTTGATCGAACACTGAAAAACACAAAACCACTCCAAATAAACCAGGTGTTTAAACTTTGCATATTTGTGGTCTGTAGGCGCTTTTTAAAAGTGCACCTACGGTTTGTCATTTCTCCTTTCTGATGAGTGAAATGTGAGATGAGGGACAAGACAATAAAATGGAACGGAGTTTGATGGCTGTTCTGAAAGGAATAGTGACTGTTCCTGGCAAGAAGCATTTCTTCTGTTGAACTAGAAGAAAACTAGTGAGATGCCAATTTTGTTGCAGTAACAAATCTTTGTTTTGTCAGATTTGAATGTTTTTCAAATTGTTACTGTTCTTTTGGGAGGAATGAATTCTCTTTGTAAGTCTTATGAACGTTTTTATTTTTTACTTGTAGATATTGTCTCGGCATCTTGTTGTCAGATGTTTTGTGTTGTACATATTAAAGAATTCAAAAATGTGCCTTGCTTGCATGTCCTGCATTTATAACAATAAGCAACAGTGTATTTGATCACAAAATGCTTTGATGCCTCAGAGAATTATGACTGAACCTCAGATGGGAGAGGAGCGTTGTGTAACACAGACAGATGCCAAAAAAAAAGTTGCATAACACCGAGGGTGGGGCTAAAGAAGGCAGTGTGATATGCAGATAGACTAAGCTGAACCAAACAAACTCCAGACTGAAAAAGATTGCAGCCATTCGTGGTGGTTTTCTTCAGAAGTGATCACATTTCATTTAGGATTACCTAACATTTATTGAATTACAATTCCCAAAAGGTTTTGACCAGCATATGCCTAGCAAGCCTATACAATCTCAAAATCACATATCACATTTCTATACTTAAATGGGCCAATGCACACATTTAAGAGCAAATCAGAGCAAATGCAAGCTAAAAATAAGTTTTATTCAATATATACACGTTGGAGCTGGTTTATGTTGATACATATGAATTTGACGGTTGATCAATATTGGATTTTGCTGATAAAATAATGTGTTTAAAGAGGCAATAAGAAGATTGTGTTTATGCTAGTAAAATCTATATTTGGAATGTCTTTCCTTCCTGTGACATTGTGCCCGAGAGAAGCCACAAGAGCTACATCGAATTAAACACTGGATACGGTTTGTGTAGCCAAAACACCAGTAATGCCCAGAACGATTTGGTGCATAATGCTGGACTTTTAATTATAAATAAGCCCAGGTCTCTCATCTTGAAATCTCTATAATACTTCCAGCTGCTAAGTCCAAAAGTTCATAGAGATCAAACATTCATTCTAACAGGCATCTAATCATCTAATAATGAAAAATTGTAAAGGTTGTCAACAGCCAGGTAAATACTAGAAGTATGCAGTATTAGAAGTATCAAAATGAAACAGAACAGCATAATCAACATCACCGCATTAAAAAATGTATTGTAACAACGTGATAACAAAATGGAAAACCCTTGCATGGAAAAACTGTGACAAATTAAATCCCTCCGTTTCTTCACCTCTTCTTGAAGCCATATTTTTTTCTCTCATAGAAAAGGTCAGTCTTCGAGCTGCCGAGGTTCACGATCTTGGGGCAGCCATCCCTCTGTGTAACAATGAAACAGACAGTTCTTCAGAAACTTAACGTAATAGAAAGCATGCATGTAAAAACACAATTACATCTGACGTTTTATTCAACATGAGATTAAACAGCAACCCAAGTAGTGAAAAAAGGAAAATATGGTTACACGTCACTGATACTGGGCAACATAGACTTAGCATCAGCCAGTCAAACAATACTTAAGCAGAGCCAAATGTAGTTACTCACGTCTTTCTCCTGGATGGTGCACTCTTTGCAGTAGTAGGCATCAGATACTCCAGGACCTCCACAAATGACACAGCGCCCTTGGTAAGACCCATAGTTGCATTCGTCACAAATACGAACTAGTGTACAAGGCCTGACGTAAGAGTCACAGATAACGCATTTGCCATCACCTTAAAAAGAAAAGAAACACATTTGTCGAGTTAAAGAGCGCAACAATGAAGAACCACCATTCTTATCAAACTGAATTGCAGCATATATGTATCACTTAATAGCCTTGAAGCTCATGGTAGTTCTATTTTTTTTTACAACACTGTTATTTTCTTTATGGAAAAATATGAATGGATGTTTTTTTGTTGCTACTGTTGGACACTATTTATTTAGTATGCACATAAAAGTGATTAATTTTCCTTTAACTAAACATCTGTAAAACAAATAAATGTGAAAATGTATTGAATATTTGGGGGGGGGGGGGATATCACTGAAAACATGAGATTTCTTGGTAACAAACAAAAAAAAGGCCAAGCTTCAAACCAATAAAGTAAAAAACTTACATTTTTCACATAGTCTTCCAATGGCTGCAACGAAAGGAAAGATCAAATTAGATTCAACGTATCAAAATGAAACATTGCAAATGGACAAAACAGCAAAAGGTTTTTAGAAAATGCTGACAATACTGCCCTCCAACCACTGAGGCGCTGTAAACAACCGACCAAGCACGTTTCCATCTGTTGCTAACTTGCTACAATACCAGCGTTTCCTCAAAGTAAATATCTGGTTAAGCTGTTAACGGTTACCTAAAGCAATAAATTAATCTCCTCCAATTTTATTTTTAATTTGACTATTCATTCATCTGATTTTAGCGCTAGCGAACACTCTCACTGTATTGTTAGCTATAAATGTGTTCGTTAAACAAATAGCAGTTATATTACATAGATATTAAACTCTAAATCTAGATCTAATAAACAGAAACCTTACCGACTCCAGCCTGTTTCCTGCAAAAAATCAAATCTGGGTGATGTTTGGCCATTATAAAAGCACGACCGCAGACTGCTAGCCAGATACTAGCGGCGATGCAGCGATGACCTCCGAACTTCCTTCTTCTGAGGTTTTGGATTGAAGGCTCCGCAACGTCTTCCTGCCACCTACTGGACGCAATAACACATGATCATAAGTGACAAAATGTCATGCAATACATTTTTAGGGTATAGAGTAGGGTTAGGGTAGAGTTTTTTTTTAAAGGCAAGTATGTATGTATTAGACCAAATGTGTACTTCTAAAGATATCAGACATGTGTTTCATGGCGAAATCTTATCCAAATATTGCCAATAAAATTACATTCTCAATAATATAAACCGGAAAAGGTCAAGTGGAGGATTTGTCACAGTGGAGGAGGAAGTGCTCCTCTGTCTAAACTGATCCTGATCTCCATTCATTACAGATTCGCTCTTCTTTAGGTAATTCTTTATGTCGTCCTCTTTTTATGGCCAGCTGGTGGTCACTCAGTCTGTACTTCGTCAGTAAATGTCTGTGTGTTATATTCCTGACTGAGACCAGATAGTCAGCCAGACTGTACTCTCTGTTGAGTTTCAAATAACATTGTAGACGACTTTGGTCTTTGGTTTGTTCTTTCCAGTGCTGTATGTACAGGTGCATCTCAATGAATTAGAATGTCGTGGAAAAGTTCATTTATGTCGTGGAAAAGTTCATTTATTTCAGTAATTCAACTCAAATTGTGAAGTTTGTGTATTAAATAAATTCAATGCACACAAACTGAAGTAGTTTAAGACTTTTGGTTCTTTTCTCTTATCTCAACAAATTAGAATACTTCATAAGACCAATAAAAAACATTTTTAGTGAATTGTTGGCCTTCTGGAAAGTATGTTCATTTACTCTACATGTACTCAATACTTGGTAGGGGCTCCTTTTGCTTTAATTACTGCCTCAATTCGGCGTGGTCTCTTCATTCATAATTACTTTGATTCTTCCATGTTTTTCAGGGTTGGTGATATCGAGTGCTTTGTTAGTCAGATCTGACACCATTACAGAAAGATGACTTTTTTGAGCACTCTTTTTTTGTGTGTTTTTAGTGCTTTAAAATTAAGAGAATCTTCAGAACTAGAGTTTAAGTGGATCCAGAACTTTAAAACTATTTTTTAAATGATTAGATTTAGGGGGAGACAGCCTAACTCCGCTCTGCAGGCATTATTAGGCGTGTTTCTGTGGACATGAAGGATGCTTCTGCAGAACTCTACATGCAGAGCTTGTAAAGGGTGGGTGAGCGTGATTTCACCAGGTACAACATGTTCCTGGATCAACATCCTTGTTGATCCTGGAACATCATTCCAATCAACCAATCAGAATTGAGAGAGAACTTTTCAGGAAATGTCAGTTTTAGGCTTACAATCAGGGTTAGGTGCTTCTACACTCTTGTTAATCAGCTATCATTTCCCTCTGATTTTAGGAATAAATTATGGGTAGGGTTGGGTTTAGTCTATATTTTTGGACAGTAATGTTGATCACAAAAGATGTTGATCAAGGAACATGTCTTACTTGGCAAAATCACGGCGACCATAAAGGGTGTAGTTACTCGTTTGACCCCAGATCTCGCTTCCATACAGGGGAATAGGCAGTATGACACTATCGAAAATCTTTGTCCAAATTCTGATGGGGATGTTTATTTTGAATGGTTCTCTCTCTCTCTCTCTCTCTCTCTCTCTCTCTCTCTCTCTCTCTCTCCGACAGTGCGAGTGATGTGTGTGGGTTTGTGTGCATCAATTAAAGCAGCGCATTAATATGGAACAGTGATTAAACTGACTTGGAACTAAACTGGCATTAAACGGTTTTACTGCATACCTGCCAGCCAAATGGAATCCAGTATTTAGACAGACCATGGAATAACTAATGTTAACAAATGGAACCTTACTGTAAAGCGTTATTTAATATATTATGAATCTGTGCTTGGAGTTATATATATTTTTTTACCTATTTATATAAATGTTTGTATACTGTATGAAATTGTTGTTTGTATATTATATTAGCTAAGATGCGTATTCTACTGCTGCCTGCTATTGTATAGCTTTTATGGTATAAAGATATAATTATATCCAATATATCCAATTAAAGCAATAAGCCCCAAGAAGCAGAGTGCCTAAAACCCCCTTAGCTGTTATAAATTCACTGTAAACCACGGCTTCATGGGGCTTATTGCTTTTATAAAACGGTTATTCCATATACATAGTAAGGTTTCACAAAATAAAACAAATAAAGTGTAATGACATTAATAAAAACAGTATTCTTCCACCAAACAATGTAGTTCCTCAGAATCGGTTGTGGTTGCGGAGCAACACACAAATGTAAACAAAGGTGTATGTTTGTAGCAGAGCTGTTGAGCTGCGTCCGAAAGCCTTGGCAGATGACTTGCTGTCTCGCTGCCTCATGAAGCAATGACTTTGCAGGCAGCGTTTTTGCACGAAGGCACCTCATGAAACTGATTTCAGACAGGCTTCTGAGGCAGCGTAACGGTTTAATGATCTACAACAAAATAGAACGAGTTTTGATGATAACTAAATGAATATTTAATTATTATAATACTGATTTCTCGCTAGAAATAACATCAAAAGTGCAAAAAGTTAGTCAGAAACCTACATTTAAACACAAACTGACCACCAAACGCAACTTTCAGATACCATCTTTATTTTTTTATCTTAACCGTCGCACAGGATTGTGGGATATCAAAGGCAGCGAAGGATACATCTATGCTGTCTTCAAAATTAGATCAGAAGAAGGTACCTCCAGAGACAGGAATTGAAGCAGAATTTGTATTCGGACGTGCCTTGATGCCTTCCTGCCTTGGAATGCTGCCTCCGAAGACAGCATTTTAGAGCTTTCAGACACAGCGGCTCTGGTTTGTAGAGCAATTTACAACAGCTTCGAACTGAATCAGCCAATCAGAATCAAGGACCAGAACTATCCGTTTTATAAAAGATAAATAGATCACAGGTTTATAAAATATTGTTAGAAATGTTTGTATTTTTTAAGGTCCTAAAAGCAAGAGCTGAAACTAAGAGGGAAGACCTTTTATTAAATAAAGTCTTATAACAAAGTTGAAAACTCTTGCAAAAAAATAAAAATTTAATCGCTCCGTTTCTTCACCTCTTCTTGAAGCCATATTTTTTTCTCTCATAGAAAAGGTCAGTCTTCGAGCTGCCGAGGTTCACGATCTTGGGGCAGCCATCCCTCTGTGTAACAATGAAACAGACAGTTCTTCAGAAACTTAATAAAAACCATGCATGTAAACACACAATAATTTTGATATTTTATTCATATGAGAGTAAACAGCAATCCAAGGACAGAGGAAAAATCCCTGATACTGGGCAATATAGACTTAGCATCAGCCAGTCAAACAATACTTAAGCAGAGCCAAATGTAGTTACTCACGTCTTTCTCCTGGATGGTGCACTCTTTGCAGTAGTAGGCATCAGATACTCCAGGACCTCCACAAATGACACAGCGCCCTTGGTAAGACCCATAGTTGCATTCGTCACAAATACGAACTAGTGTACAAGGCCTGACGTAAGAGTCACAGATAACGCATCTACCATCACCTAAAAACAAAAGAAACCGATATGTTTTGACTTGTTAATGATGTAGGTGGCACAAGTCCTCTGAGCAAGACAAGGCAAAGCACTTGCTTCCTCTTTTGTAAGTCACTTTGGATAAAAGTGTCTGCTAAATGGATAAATGTAATGTAAATGAGTTAAAGAGCAGTAACATCCTGATCACACAGAACTGTGGCTTCTACCATTGTGACATATATTAATCACTTAATAGCCTTGGAGTTCTGTCTTAAAATGTTTGTTACCATTAACAATCAATGTCTCTATATATGTAAAAAAAAAACATTTTTTATTATGCACATAAAAGAGTGATTAATTTTCCTTTAATCAAACATCTGTAAAGTGAACAAATATGAAAATTGATTTAATATTAGACAAGTAATCATTGTTTGAAATAAATGTTTTAACTGTAATGCATCAAAATAACACAATAAAATCCAAAACTTACATTTTTCACACTGTTTTCCAATGGCTGCAAAAAATAGGAAAGATGAAATAAGATTCAACAATTTACACTTGATCAAACTGAATCAATGCCAGATACAGCTGTAAGCAGCAATTTTGGGGCTAAGCACTAAAGGCAAAACAAATATAACAAGTACAGTGCGTACAGTACATACAGCAACCTACAAGCACAAGAAATTACAAGGAATCAATAGACACCAAGATCAAGATTTTCTGACAAACATTTCAAAAGTTATATCCGTTATTTAGATCTCATGACCTGTAGATGGCATTGTTCCCAAATTTGGCTCAGATCATGGTGCTGATTAACTGTACCAAGTTTTGTTTAGATAAAGTACTGCTGAGATATAACTTCTAATCTAATTTTGGGTCAACATGGTTAAATTCACATTATCATAACTTGAACAAAAAGAAGTATCAAAGTACAAAACTGGGCAAGATTTGCAGGAGCAGCAAATCTTTTGAAAATTATAAATCATTCAAATCAGTATAATGATAGAATGTAATAACACAGAGGAAAAAAATTCTGGACAATGTTTTCAAAGTGTTTTTGAAAAAAACTAAACAAATAATTCAAAATTGTCAGGTACCTTCAGGACATGTTCTCAGTGAACCCTACCTAATTTTGTGCTGACATGTCCAGTTGTTTAAAATATATTTTAAAGCAGGTAGTCCAATCCCATAAAAAATCTTTATCCACAGATTCTGCATGAATCAATCAAGGAATCCGTAGACATAAATCTAAGTTATGCTGATACACAGCCTCTTCTCCAAAGTTTGCATCATCATAACTTTTGATGATCAATATCAAAATTCTGTTCAGTCATTTCTGTGCTCTGTCCAGTGATCATCTGTTCCAATTTTGGTAATAACTGGACAATTTTTGAAGGAGTAGTGGAAAATGCTGAATATTTAATGGGCGGAGTCTTAGATTTGGATTGTGATCATTTTGAAGTAATTTGGTGAACTTGTGAACTTCTTTTCTCTAGGAAAAAAGTGTCCAAAAGTTATATCCATTTGAAAAGTGAGTTTTTGGATTTGTGTTGGCACTGTCATTGGTCAGATTACTAATCAGGACCACCTGTATCAGTGTACCAATGTTATTCATTTTCATGTATGGTTTATAGGGCTGCCATAGACTGCCAGTGGGGAGGAAGAATAATAAGAAAACCAATAGATACAATAGAAGCTACAGCACCTTCAGTGCTTGGCCCCCTAAAGCAAAACAGCAGAAGGTAAAAAATAGATAATGACAACACTGCCTTCTAATTACAGAGGACACTGTAAACAAAAGACCAAGCGTGTTTCCATCTGTTGCTATAAAACTTCACCAGGTTTTTCTCAGAGCAAATCTGTTTAAGCCGTTAACTGGTAACAAATGAGGACTATACATTTGTTTGTTAAACAAATGTATCAAATAGGTTTTGAACTTAGATCTAGATTTAGAGTTTAATACATGATAGGTAGAAAGTCTTACCAACTCCAGCCTGTTTCCTGCAAAAAATCAAATCTGGGTGATGTTTTGCCATTATGAAAGAACGAATGCAGCCAGTTAGTGAGACACTGGGCAAATTCCAAACAAACATTCCAGTCATAAAGTCATGCACGTCATAAAGACGACGTTTGTAACATAATTGGCAAAGGGAGCAGTCAAAGGCAACGCAATTTTCATAGATGTTATTACATAGGCCTAAATACAACTATTAGCCTAGTAGAAACTCATTCATACTATTTGTGATAAATGTACTTTTTGCAACATATAAAATTAAATTTTCTATTTCATTTTGAATTGATTTTAAAATGGGTATGAAAAAAACCTCATAACAAAAAACTTTTAGAACCTTATGACAATTTACTTTTATTTTCAAAACCCACTTTTTTTTCGCTGAAAAGCTAAACTATATTCTTTTCATTATTTTGGCAAAGTTTTATATTCACAAGACATGACAACATAAAACAATACATTTATAAAAAGTATAGAAACTATAAAGCTTTTCAAGTTTATGTAACTAATCAAATGTTACATAGGCCCAGTACTTAGTATTTTCTTTACGGTTTTTATTTTATTTTTTACATATGTGCATTTTGTATTTTGTTGATATTCTTCTTTATTTCACATATTTGTGACCCTGGAGCACAAAACCAGTCTTAAGTCGCTGGGGTATATTTGTAGCAATAGCCAAAAAAACATTGTATGGGTCAAAATGATCGATTTTTCTTTTATGCCAAAAATCATTAGGATATTAAGTAAAGATCATGTTCCATGAAGATATTTCGTAAATTTCCTACCGTAAATATATCAAAACTTAATTTTAATTACTTAATTTTTGATTAGTAATATGCATTGCTAAGAGCTTCATTTGGACAACTTTAAAGGCAATTTTCTCAACAGGCCTATTTTGATTTTTTTGCACCCTCAAGATTCCAGATTTTCAAATAGTTGTATCTCTGCCAAATATTGTCCTATCCTAACAAACCATACATCAATGGAAAGCTTATTTAATCAGCATTTAAATTTTTTTTACCATTATAACTGGTTTAATGGGCCTGGGTCTTCTTCTTCTTCTTCTTTTTTGGTGTTTATTGGCGGTTGGCAACCTAACTGACTGGTGTATTACCGCCACCAACTGGACTGGATGGGCCTGGGTCACATTTTGAACAATGCTTTAGGTATGAACGCCGAACTTTCTTCTTCTGATATTTTGGATTGAAGGCTGCGCAGCATTTTACTGTCACCTACTGGACGCAGTACAACATGACCATAAGTGACAAATGTGCCTTGTATTAAATGTTTGCGACTTGCGGTAGACGATACAAATAAATAAATAAATAAATAGATTAAAAAAATACAAAATAAAAAATACCCCCCCCCCCCCCTTGCAAGTATATTTGAGACCAAATGTGTTAACTAAGATTTACTTTATGTATTTTTAATCATTTTAAATAAATGTATATTGTATAAAGATTATGTTGCCTGCTATTGTATTGCTTTTATGTTATGTTAAACAAACAAGTTGGCACATAAATAGAAATGTAGAAATGTTCGTGTAATTTTAGACAAGGTCCTAAAAGCAAGAGATGAACACCTGGACAATATATTACTAGAACTGACCACTAATGTATTCTCCCTGTCTGTTGACATATTTTGTGTTAGAAAATACTGAGGAAAAAACTATGAACATCTTAAATTGCTGGTCTTTCAAAACTAGACACAATTAGATCCAAATATTTCAACATCCTTCCAAGACCATGAGTTCTTTTACCCGCACGTTATGTTCTAGCGTCACATCTTTGTCAGTGAACAAAATGGCGACCTACTGCTTAACCGCCGCCCGGCTTCAGGTACAGCTGAACTGACAGTTTATATTGCCAACACGCATGGTTTGCATTTGCTAATTCGTTAATTAAGGCCTTTCATAGCTGTGCTTGACAGACTGAAGTGCACAGATTGAGTGAACTGATTGTTTTCGTGCTGAATCTGCACACGAAGTGTTCACAGGTCATTGTGGCCAAGGATGTCATAGCAGACGCGTTTGCGCCGCTGCGTATACTCTTTATTTCCAGCTGTATAATACAGGACAGCCAAAGCACGAAAGCATAAATACTTGGAGCAGTTTTATCGATTCAGCTATTGTGGATTTTTCGTGTCTGGCTGTTTAGTTTTAGTCGCAAGGTGAACACAAGGTTATAACGGCGCTGGCGATGTAACGTTATATTAACAACACCGCTGCTTGCACGACAACGCGGTATATAAAACGAATGTTAATGTTTTGGCTATATCGCGTTATTTTATGTATTTCAGAATTATCGTATTAGCTTCACACCTGAGGTTTGATCATATTGAGCAGCTGTGATTTCACATTATGAATTACACTTGTAATCCATATTGATGTCTTTTTCGTATATATATATATGAGCTTATAAAACATGTAGGCAGTACAATTCAGGAGATAACCTTGATGCTGTCATGGTTTTATTATAAGGCATCACAGGAATGACAGTTTCTTGGTCAGGATTGACTACATGCGTTTAATTGCTGTGTATATCAACTCAAATGTATTTAAATAACTGATAATATACAGTGCTCTCACTGTCACATGGAAACTGAAAATATTAGGGAATTTTACAACTCATTTCCAGAGCTGAAGACAACTCCCCATTAGTCATAAACTGCTTTCTAGAAAATATAGATTATTCTATTTATGCTGTGCTCAAAAGTATTTAATCCAATGTAATTTTCTCACTGAGAGAGCAATGTCTATAAAAAATTTAAAAGGAAAAATAATGGAAATTAGGTCAAAGGTATTGGTACCCTGTTTATAATAGTTGTTTACTATGTGATTTCTCAGTTTGTGTTCCAAGTCCTTTGTGTAATGATTCCCTGTTTGTTTATTTCAGCTCGCTCTGGGTCAGGGAGCCCGACGCTTTCATGTGGCGGCAGCTCTCAACGCAAAGGCCAAGGTGGCTATGAGCCACTTCGAGCCAAACTCTTACATCAACTATGACAAGCTTCGCTCAAATATTGACATTGTGCGCAAAAGGTCAGATAGCATTACAGTATTTTACACTCAATATTATTTGCTTCTGCCCTGCTTATCTAGGGGGACTCAGTTGCTATTTGTTTTATTCTTACAGACAAAATATACTCTTAACTTTTTTCTGGCGCTTGGTTAGTTTTTAAAAATGTAAGTCTTGTGTGTTTTTCCCAAGTGTTTACATGTGAAATTGCATCCTCCAGACTCAACCGACCACTCACTCTGTCAGAAAAGATTGTCTATGGCCATCTGGATGACCCGGCTGGACAGGAAATCGTTCGAGGACGCACATACTTGCGCCTGCGACCCGATCGAGTTGCTATGCAGGATGCAACAGCACAGATGGCCATGCTGCAGTTCATCAGCAGTGGACTCCCAAAAGTGGCAGTGCCGTCCACCATCCACTGTGACCATCTTATCGAGGCCCAGATCGGAGGAGCCCAGGATCTACAGAGGGCAAAGGTGAACAATGCTATATAGTGATGTTGAAAGGGTACAATGCGCATGTGATTGTTCTGGATATGTGTCATTAGGCTCAAATTTAGCTTAAAGATGACATTTGTACTGTATGAACAAAAGTCACTTTCATTCATCACTGATGCATTATTTAATTCATTTTCTCTGCTGTGAACCAGGAAGTGAATCATGAGGTTTACAACTTCCTGGCTAGCGCTGGGGCTAAATATGGTGTTGGCTTTTGGAAACCTGGCTCTGGTATCATCCATCAGGTACTGGAGATAAAACCTTTGACTATTTGTCAACCGGTATGGGTTTTGTTTTGGATGCTTGGTCCATGACTATTGTAATGCATATTATATTTAGGGATGCGCCGATCCGATATCGGGTATCGGCTCCAATAGTGCAATTTTTCTCGTATCGGGCAGAGAGAACCGATCCAAATCTGAGATTTTCTTCTTCTTTTTTTCTCTCTCGATTGTGCAAATTATTCTGTGTTACTTCTGAAGCCATACGATAGCTTAATGTGAGCTACATATGAATATTTAAGTCCTTACATTAAAGTTCACACAAACTCTTTTCTCTGCTGTGGCTGTCAGTCATTCGTTCAGCCTTTAAACCCTGGTTGCATTCGGTTACAGCAGTCAGCTCGGTAAAGCTCTCTCCAAGATCATTCTGTGTTCCCATTATACTTGATTTGTAAATACATGTCTATGATTTTGCAAAAAGGACTTTATCTTCTTGCCGGAGTTTAATGTTTTGTTACTTGCTACCAGGTGTCTGTGAGAACAAAACATGGGCGTAGAAAAGACTATAAATTGTTTTTAACGTGCACAGTAACTGAAATTTAAAACTGTTAAAAGAAAGGCTCAATAACTGTTGCACAGATATAATACACTACGCATCAATTTCTCTTCCCTTTGTGCTTTGCAGTTTTTAACACGAAGCGCTTCATGCTCATAGATTGTCAACCCTCTACATTGTGAGTAAATCACTCGCATATGCGACTAAATCTTCACTCTGGGCGACTAAATGTTGTCTAATATTAGCCAATTGCTAATAAATTCTCAGATTTTACTCACCAGTGTGTGAGATGGAGGCTGAGTAGGCCTATATGATTAGCACAGATATATTTTCACTCACAGAACACTCTGACTGAGCGCTTCAGAGTTCCACTCTCCGTCAAGCGATCCGTGATATTTTTCTGTTCATCTGAATGGATGCGCAGCGCACCTGTGTTTGTGTATTTGGCGTAATGTTTCTAGTGTGAAGGCACACGACTCGCCGTCGCTTTCTCTCACATGCTCAAAGAGCGAGAGTCTTACATAACATGCAGAATTGATGCGCTACATGTAAACAATAGACTTTGTTGTATTTTCCTGTCAAAATAACAGTTCCTTTGGTAGGGTGACCATACATGCCATTTTCACAGGAAGCGTCCTGGCCAGGATTTCTATATTGCCTAAAATATGTAGGTTTTTTATTTGGCAATATAGAAATCCTGGCCAGGACGCGTCCTGGGAAAATGGCACGTATGGTCACCCTACCTTTGGAATTCTTCAGCTTTTAAGAACTGCCGGGTTTTCCTGTAGTAGGCGGAACTAATGCGCAAACGGTATCGGCCAATACCGAACCCTAGGTATCGGAATCGGTATCGGCCAATACCGAACCCTAGGTATCGGAATCGGTATCGGCCAATACCGAACCCTAGGTATCGGAATCGGTATCGGCCAATACCGAACCCTAGGTATCGGAATCGGTATCGGCCAATACCGAACCCTAGGTATCGGAATCGGTATCGGCCAATACCGAACCCTAGGTATCGGAATCGGTATCGGCCAATACTGAATCCTAGGTATCGGAAGCGAAAAAGGCGGATCGGAGCATCCCTAATTATATTATATTATGTAGCAGTAGTATTATTGCAATATTATTATTTATGTGTTTTATATAATTTAAATAATTAAAAACTCAATAAGGGCAGTCATATTACATTGGGGTAAAAATAGATTTTCCTTTTAATATGGATTTTTAAAGAAATCTTTTCTCAGATTATCTTGGAGAACTACGCGTACCCTGGAGTCATGTTGATTGGTACAGACTCTCACACCCCTAATGGTGGTGGTCTGGGCTGCATCTGCATTGGAGTTGGTGGAGCTGATGCTGTTGATGTCATGGCAGGAATCCCCTGGGAGCTGAAGTGTCCAAACGTGAGTTGACATTTTGTTTTTATGAATATATTTGTGTATTTTTTTTTTTTTTTTTTAAACTATCTAAAGTTAGGCAATTGGAAGTGTTTATAGGTTGTATCTTCTTTTCCAGGTCATCGGTGTGAAATTGACAGGCACATTAGCTGGTTGGACCTCACCAAAGGATGTCATCCTTAAAGTGGCTGGTATTTTGACTGTGAAGGGTGGCACTGGTGCCATTGTGGAGTACCACGGCCCTGGTGTGGACTCTATCTCCTGCACAGGTGAAAACTGGCTTAAGCAATATTTAGAATGGTTAAATGATAATGTCATCACATCATCATTCATATCAGCATCATGAAACCTAGGGATACTGGTATCGGTATCAGGCCTGATACTGCGCTCCTGTGCTCGTACTCATACTTGTAAAAATGCCCCAATACCAAAAGCTGATACCACACAGCGTGTGAATAGAGCTGTGTCCAGAAAAAGAAACACAGACAACAGAGAGTAGAATGGAGTTAGTAGAGATTAAGGATGTCTATGAAGTACATGTAAGTAATTCATATAATGTTAAACATTCAGTATCCATATATAGCGGATGTGCGCGAGCTGATAAGCAGAGCTCTGACTAGAGTGACGTGACGTGACAAGTGACCCATACTTGGAATTAGTTCTCTGCATTTAACCCATCCAAAGTGCACACACACAGCAGTGAACACACACACACACACCGTGAGCACACACCCGGAGCAGTGGGCAGCTATTTTTGCTGCTGCGCCCGGGGAGCAGTTGGGGGTTCGTCTCAGTCGGGGTATTGAAGGTGGGAGAGAGCGCTGTACATTCCCCACCTACAATCCCTGCCGGTACGAGACTCGAACCCGCAACCTTTGGGTTACGAGTCCGACTCTCTAACCATTAGGGGTCCGAGTACAGTGCGTGTGACGCAAATTACATCACCAACATAGTATGTGCGTACTCATATAATGTATAACGAGTGGTTCCAGTATTGTGATTACAGTATTGAGCTGCTGCAATGGAGCAGCTCTAATGTGAAATGAACAGTGAAAGTAACAAACGCTTTTACAATACATTTTAACAGGTGTGTTAAGTGTGGAAATAACTGAAGGAAATATCTTTTTGCTAAATTAAGCCATCTAACATGATTCATGTTATTATTATTATTATTTTGTTTCTGTACCCAATATTTAAAAATGCTGTGAAAATACAGGTATCGATATCGGCGAGTACCAAAAATTTAAGTATCGGACTCGTTCTGAAGAAAGTGGTATCAGTGCTTCCCTAATAAAACCCATTGATGTAAACAAATTGTGATTAATTAAATAAGTTAGTTAAGTTTCACACCTGTAGCTGCTACTGCAATGACTATTTTGAGCTATTTTATGATTGAACTTTCCTTCTTTATTTTGGTCAATGCTAGCAGTACTTGAACTACCAACTGTAGTAGACTAAAAGTCTACATCCATAATGAAAGGTCTAAATACATAATTACAGTGTACCGGGGCGTGCAATGATAAATTTAGCTTTAGTTATGGTATTCAAAGAAGGTCATAAGGAATGAGAAGTTTTCAGACATTATTGTCCAGATGGAATTAGATTTCTCAGAGGATGGTAGTTAGCTGACAGTACATAATTTGCTTCGTAAGTTTTAGTGAGAAAAAACAGCCATGTTGAATACAGATGGGATTAAAAATCACTTATAAATCTGTGAAACACTTGTGCAAAGTCCAGTTGAACTGTTTATAGTTATAGTGTGACTGTATATAGTGTATAGTTGACTTTCAAATTGCTGTTCTTTTAATGCTACACTGTTGTTAGGGATGTCAGTTTCAGTCAAAACACATTTCACCCAACAGGATTTGAAAAAGTTGACAGGTTTGAATATTTAATCTGCTTAATATCTCTTGGCATTGCCACTACTCTCATCTCATGTGTCTTAGATAATGCAAACATAGCAATCATCACTCACCTGCCTCCAATTTTGGACTCTATTAACTGTCATCATGTGGAAAATCAAGGCTAAAATTGTGTGTGAGCGGCTTGTGTTATGTCAATCATTGTAAAAACTGAAAATTCTTTTGGTTTTTCTAATCAGGAATGGCCACCATCTGTAATATGGGTGCTGAAATTGGAGCTACCACTTCTGTATTCCCTTTCAACCACCGTATGAAGACATACTTGGAGAAGACGGGTCGTGGAGGTAAGCGGCAGTGATAGACTCCCATCATTGGACAATTTTTACCTCATGCTGAAAAACGTTTGACCTCTCACTTCATTTATCCTTTACAGAAATCGCTGCTTTAGCAAATGAGAACCAAGATCTGCTGGTACCTGACTCGGGTTGTAATTACGACCAGATAATTGAAATTAATCTAAGTGAGGTAAGAGCAGGTCAATTAGGGTAAGCAAGCTGAATGTATCTTACAGTTACAATGAAGTGTTAATGATTAATACACTCCCTTACAGCTGAAGCCTCACATCAATGGCCCATTTACTCCTGACCTGGCTCACCCTGTTTCAGACATCGGCTCCGTTGCTGAGAAGAATGGCTGGCCCCTAGATGTTAAAGTTGGTCAGTAATTTAGCATCCACTTAATTTTAATGGTCGTATATAGACTTTTTATGGTCATTATTAATTTAACAGCTCCCTTTCATAAACACTCTCTCTCTACCTGAACATTACAGGTCTGATTGGAAGCTGCACCAACTCCAGTTATGAGGACATGGGCAGAGCTGCCTCCTTGGCCAAACAAGCACTTGACAAAGGACTCAAATGCAAAGCCCAGTTCACAGTCACCCCTGGGTCCGAGCAGATTCGTGCCACAATCGAGCGAGATGGCTTTGTGAGTCTGAGTTGGAGAGCCCTGGAATTTTATTATTCAAGATTCAGTGGTTCAGTGTTGTGGTCCAAATGTCTTGATTGTTCTGCATTGAATAATTGAATGCGTTTCTTTGTCTGCAGGCTAAAGTGTTGAGGGATGTTGGTGGGGTTGTCCTGGCTAATGCCTGTGGACCCTGCATCGGTCAGTGGGACAGGTAAAGTATTTGTCATTGTAGATGGTTTTTGTAAGGTCTTAATTCAACATTGCAGATTTTCTTTAATGTTTTTGAAAAGTATTTTTAATGCTCGCTATGACTGCATTTATTTGATCAAAATACAATAAAAACAGTTATATTGTGAAATATCATTACAATTTAAAATAACCCTTTATTCATGTGGTTGCAAAGCTGTATTTTCAGCATCATTATTCCAGTCTTCAGTATCACCTGATCCTTCAGAAATCATTCTAATATGCTGATATGGTGCTTGAAAAACATTTCCTATTATGATCATTGATAGTGTGTTGGTTATATTTCTGTGGGAACTGTAATGCTTTAATTTCTTTAAATATTAGAAAATTCAAAAGAACAGCATTGATTTAAAATTGAATTTAACATCTGTACTGTCTCTTTTATCCATCAAGAATGTTGAAATTTGTTGAATTTATCAAAATTATACCTTTTTCAAAATCTACTGACCCCAAAGTTTTTGTAATGTGTAAGGAAACGTACAGTCAGAATTGTACTGAAATGTACAACTGACATTTTTCCAGTCAATAAATGGTTAACTGGGTATGAAATTGATTTGTGTGAAGAGAAAAAGGGTGCAGAGTCATACGAGAGACATGAAACTAGCAGAATCATAGGCCTGGGACAACGGTCGTACAGTTTTATACAAAAATATTTGACCTCAATTCCATGATTGACCAATCAGGATCAAGTTATTCAAAGAACTGTGTAATAAAGCCATATCATAAACAAATTAAATCTTTCTTGCAGACGTGACATTAAGAAGGGAGAAAAGAACACCATTGTTACGTCATTCAACAGAAACTTTACAGCCAGAAACGATGCTAACCCTGCCACTCATGCTTTTGTCACTTCCCCAGAGGTACTTTGACCTGTTTTTAAATGTGCCACACTCTGAATGTTTTTCCAAAACCCTTTCCTTTTTGCAATCTTGCAAATTGATTTTTCATATAAATTTTTGCCTTGTAGATCGTCACAGCCCTTGCCATCGCAGGCACACTGAAGTTCAACCCTGAGACTGACTTCCTCACAGCCCCCAACGGAGAGAAGTTTAAACTGGTGCCGCCCACAGGAGATGAGCTTCCTGCCCGTGACTTTGACCCAGGTCAGGACACCTACCAGCACCCACCAGCTGATGGGTTAGACCTGAAAGTGGATGTCAACCCTCAGAGCAACCGACTGCAGCTGCTTGAGCCCTTCGACAAATGGAGTGGAAACAACCTTGAGGACCTCCGAGTGCTCATCAAGGTAGGTTTTAGTCATAGATGTTTGAAATTTGGGATTTCAATATAACTCTGAATAATGTAACTCTATTTGTCAGGTGAAAGGAAAGTGCACCACCGACCACATCAGCGCTGCCGGACCTTGGCTGAAGTTCCGTGGCCACCTTGATAACATTTCCAATAACCTGCTCATTGGTGCCGTTAATATTGAGAATGATGCCGTCAATAAAATTCGCAACCTTCTGACTGGAGAGTTTGGTGGTGTTCCTGATGTTGCCCGCCATTACAAAGTAAGAGCTGTTTTAGCGCTCCTTCTATTCTTTGTTTTTGTGCATCATATCATAGGGCTGCATGATAAATCGCAATCACGATTAGGCAAAAGCTGCGATAGTCATGCGCATCTTGTCAATGAAGCACGGTTCTGTGATCAGTAGTGAATCTCCATCCGAAGGCCAGAGGGCGCTCTCGCGCGGAAACTCCAAATACCCCCGAAGAAGAAATCAGGAAATCCCTATAGCAGCAGCTGAATAAACAGAAGATTTAACTGCTTTCATTGATTCAACGTGACTAATAAACACACGACTATGACAATATATGGTTTATCTGAGTTCTTCTTCTTCTTATTATTATAATTTTCATTATAACAAAGTATATAATAATGAAATACTAATCGGCATAGCCTTTATCACTGCTTAGAATACTATGAAATATGTTGCGTACCTTATTCTATGTAAGAAACCACATAATCTCACAGAAGGATTTATTTCAAACACTTGACTGACGTTATGAAGTGAGTTTGGAGTTAAAACATGTTATTAAATGTGGTATTTTCACGTGCTTTCAGATGGAGCAGCATTTACTACACAGAGCCGTAGTTCACGGAGAAGCTCTGTGTAGAAAATGATGCTCCATCTGAAAGCGTGGGATGGAGATTTACTACTGATTACAGAACCGGCTTTACTGACAAGATGCGCTAATAATCGCATTCGGTTAATCGTGCAGCTCTACCGTATCATGATTTGTTCTGCCTACTGTAAGCATTTATATTCTTAACGGTTTCTGAATGTCCTGTAATATCCCACTTGCAGAAGCACAATGTTTCATGGGTAGTTGTGGGAGATGAAAACTATGGTGAGGGTTCCAGCAGAGAGCACGCTGCTCTGGAGCCCAGACATTTAGGAGGGAGGGCCATTATTGTGAAGAGCTTTGCTAGAATCCATGGTGAGTGTGAAATATTCCTCCCCCTTAAAGCTAAGCATCATTTAGCAATTGATTTGAATTCTTCTGTCTGGTCTGTCAACAGAAACTAACTTGAAGAAACAGGGCCTGCTGCCCCTCACCTTCTCCAACCCTGCTGATTACGACAAAATCTGCCCAGATGATAAAATCTCCATTGTAGGGCTGAAGAGCCTTGCCCCTGGAAAGGTAAGAATGATTCTGTTAATTCATGATTCTAGTTGATATACCTCTTTCCTGGTTTGTGTTAGTCAGGGATTCCCAAACTTTTTTTTTTGTCAGCCAAACCCCTTTTGACCTAAAATATTTACTTTAACTCTGTAAAGTCTGACATATTAAATAATATTCAGAAAAAAAAATCTAATTATCTATTTTTTTTTTTTCTGTGGAATAGTTTATTGAACCTTTATACAAAATCTTAAAAAGGTTGATTGTTATTCAGAGGCCCAACCTGAGCAAAAATATGCAATTTGGTGCAGTTGCTGATATTTATATAACCAAAAAGTAAGATGAAATTCTGATGGCTTGTAGTGTATATCAATTATCAATATAACAGACTACTTGCATAATATGCATAAAAATATCAGTTATCACTTTGAATTTCTTAATAATATGGCTTAGTAAGGTGATAATTAAATAGCGAGTTTTATGTCTGTATTTTTTCATTATGGGGCGAAACATAATGCAGTGAAATACAATGAGATGTGCAAATAAATGCTTCTCAAAAACCTGATTTCACAGCAAAAAATACTTTGATCTAAATGTGGACATTTTTCAAAATTATTCTAAAAGGCCTTTTACTTGCTAAACTAGTATAAACTATATATGCCCCCTGTTGTCTGATTGACCGTGTACTAGAGATTTTTCAAAGTTTTGATAATATTGATATTTTAGAGGCCTTAGAAATTAATTTTTCACACGTTCATGGTCATGAGTTTATGTTTGTTAATGGTCACATGACATGAAAGTAAACTAATTCAATTACTTAAAAAATTAAAGTAATAAAAGAACACTTACTTAAAGGGGTCCTATTATGCTCTTTTACAAAGTCTTGAATTTGTTTTGGGGGTGTACTAGAACATGCTCTCATGCTTGGTGGTTCGAAAAACGCATTATTTTTCACATAATTTACATTATTAAAATACCTTTCTCCCCAGCCTGGCACAAACGGCTTGATTAGTTCCGGGTTTGATGAATGTCCGCCTTCCGAAAAACTAAATGTGATGTGATTGTTTAGCTGTCCCAGTGCGTTGTGATTGGCGAACAGCTTAGACGGTGTTTCAGTACTGCCCCGTCCCTTGCCAAAGCAGCAAGTTCCATCTGCTCCGGTTTAGTTAAGGATGGCGTCAATATTGCCATATCAATTTGAGCCGGATTCAGACCCAGAGAATATTGAACAAGAGGATCGCACAGAACCTTTGCATGCACAGATATTGCAAGACATATTAGAGTAACGTTATTGTTGGTTTTGTTTTTTTGTTTTTTGGGCTAAATCACGTTTTAGGATGTCAACAACCGCTTAAAAATAACTGCATTTACTATGTACAGATAAGTGCATATGTATTATTTTTATTGTTATTTAATTATAACATGAATTGCAGTGAAACTGTTATACAGGTGAATTTATTTATACCATAGTCCAGTGTTTCCCAGGTGGCATATATATGCAAACTCATTCTCTGCCAGCAGGAAGCGCTGAGTGGTGGAGATCAAGGTTTCCCTGGTAAAGGCTGTACACAAAGCAGCGCTCCGCTCAAAAAAACACTGCTTTATCAGACATTGCATGCAAGATTAAATGAAAATGACATCCAATTTTCTGAAGACAGCCAGTTTCCTTCAGAAATACAGTGCTATAAAAACACCCGCACTCAGTGTATGGGAAACACTCTGTAGTCTCATAATTGAAGTGTAAATTCTGCAGATTACATTATTGTCCAGTATTGTACTGTCAGCAATTGTAACATACATATTTACATACATAATTATTCAGGTGCATGTGTAATAACTTGCGAAAACTTGACTCTATAGCAGCACTTCTTCTTCCTCGTCGTCTTTTCTGATGCACTCAACCAAGCGCTCTAACCATGACCACCATTCGAATTTCCGCAGGCGGGAATTATTTTAATGATATTCTAATGGACCGCTTTGTGATATCACAAAACTCGGAAAACAAACGCTGTAGTCCAAACGAGCCGTCTGTTGTAGTTCTTGAAATTTGATTTTTTTTTAAAACAAAATATCTCCCTTTGGAGTGGACTTTGAGATTTGTAAGTTTGAAGATCTTTTTTTTTTTATGCCCAAACATACACACTACACAGACTAAAATTCAAAAAGTGAAAAAACATAATAGAACCCCTTTAAAGATGTTTGCTTGGTAATTACCTTTCCTAATATTTCCGGTAATTTCCATTATAATTTAATTTTATTGTTCCGTTAGCCCCTAAAGGCCGTCATCAAGCACAGTGATGGGAGCTCAGAAACCATTGAGTTGAACCACACCTTCAACGAAACCCAGATTGAGTGGTTCCAGGCTGGCTCCGCCCTCAACAGAATGAAGGAGCTGCAGAAATGTGCGTGATTGGCTAAAAATATACATATTTGGGAGAGGAAGGGGTTATGCTTCAAACAGGAGGATATGGTATGTGTATGAAAGGTTTAAATACTCATGTAATTATGAACTGAATTATACACAATACATAAAATACATTTTAAAACTGTGTTGCATAGACGAGTCATGTCAATACTGTTCAAAGCTATATAATACATTGCAGAGCAGATAAAAGGTATTATGTTTTGCAACTGTAATGCTTATAAATTACAAGCTGGGTCAGTGTGTATTACAGAATGGTTCATAAAAAAAAACAAAAAGTTAGCCTACAAAAAATGGTAGGCGCATGCTTGTTAGTGGGAGTTTTAATTCATAAAATCATCCAAATATCTGTGTTCAGGCAACTGCTGATTATTAATTTCTGCTGTTTGTAATATGACACTGAACTGTAATGAGAGCTGCTTGTGAATTTTCTGTCCTGTAATCAGCTTTATTAATGGATTCTTTTACTTCACATGATTCTGTTAGCAGAGATGATCAACCATTCATAATAATTGTTCTTATTCACGCAAGCTTGAAACTTGATCAGTTATTGTTCATGTAGCTATTCTTACTGTGAGTCAGAGTGACATGTCTATGCCTGTTCTTCAAGACCCTGGCAGATCTTGACATCACACCACCACTATCAAAAGTGTCTGGTACTGAGTGCACCACAGGTCAAGTTTATAAACGTTTTAAACGGAATGCTTATTTATAAACATGTGCAAAGAATCTCCAATGTGCATTATCTTAAGTGTTTTGGATGCGTTATTGAGTAATGGATCAGTAATCAGACCTCCAATCTCTTGAGCACTTTTCCTGTATATTTGAGTGCCCTTTTTTGTAGGGTTGTATTTTTCCCCCTTTCAAACCGAGCCATACCCATGTCAAAGCAATGACATCAATCCCCCTGATCAGCTCACTATAGCAGCTGCTCTCAAGATACCGAGAGGTAAATGACTAGCTTTGTCTGACTCGACACATTCATCCTCATCAGATGAACTTTTACTGTTATATGAATTCTAGCCAGTGCAGTAAATGTAAAAAATAAATAAAATACAGCCTTGGATGTATTTTTAGCTCTGTGAAAGGAATAATGGTTTTCGTGCTGCTTGCAACACCCCACAAACACATCCTCTTGATTATAACTCCCATTATTTTCATTCTTTTTTCCCGTTATTGAGGAAATGAATGCTGATTGTTCACAGTGGATTATAAAATAAAAGTCATTTTAAATAAGTCTCTTTGTGTGTGTATAAAGATTAAATGTATACTGTGAAAAAAATATTAGAAATGTGTCAAATATTATTTGGAAAATATTTAGCTTGTATTATTTTAGACTGTTTTCTACTCCCTATAGTACTGAACTGTTTGAGTTATTTAAATCATTTTTATTTAGTTTAATTATTTATTGTTTATTTTTGTATATTGTTTACACCCTCTCCCTTGGGGACGCCTGGTGGTCACCTGACCCCAGTTTGAAATCCCCTGAGGTGCACAATATGTAGTTACGTACTTATTATATGCAGTTAAATTCTTCTCTATTACAGTATTTTAAGCATGAATAACAAGCACCGCATCTACACTGCGTCGCGTCAAAACCTTGAACTCCTAGACAAAGTATATTATACGTCTATGCTTGAACTCGCCTGGATTACATTATGGGCGCTCTGATTGGTCGACTGTAGACTGACGTCAGGGTTCTGTCGCTTGCAGCAGTGTAGTGTCGTTGATTATAATTGGAGCGTTTTTGTTTTCTCGCGTCGCGCCGCGTCTCTCGCGTTCAATTTTGATGGGGTGTCCCTCCCTCTCCTCCGGTAACCTCATTTATTGTGTGCTACGTAGGGGTCCCTTGAATTGAATATGTGGGCCACGAATGATAGTACTCAAGCATTTAATACTGCATTCTAATGTAGCTATGTAGAAATATTTGTATCCGCAGCGCAAGAGATATCAACCGGCAGACATTACGGTAAGAATTCCATCGTTGTCCTATTATATTTTCCTGTCCGTATATATTACCGTTGATTTACTGTAATGGTGTCGCATACTGTGGACTACGCTTGTCAACAACCATCATTGTGGAGCGCAGGTTGATAATATGATAATAAAACACACGTACTCACCGTTTAAACACAGTCACTGTCGATAAGGCTTTCTTAGACTACAGGGAAGAAACCCTTGGCGCATTGGAAAACAATGAGAGGGAAAAACAGGCGCCTCTAGTAAGAAGCTCGGATGTGGTCCTGATGCAGCTGCTGCATCCAGATTTGAGTGCAGAGAGATCAACACAACACAAAAAGCGTCTCCTCAGTAAAAGCAGATCAAGTCAGGCAGGGTGGATATTTCAAGGCAACTTTTTAATGTTTCATATCAAATATAATTCAAATGTTTTTGTTTGTTTGGGTTTTTCAAAACCATTTTTTCAAACCACAGAGGCCTCATCTCATCTCCAGTGAAGTTCACACCAATGGCTGATTCAGACAGCACGTCTACATCTCATCGAAAGCTGCACTGCCCACATACACCTGTCTCACTTTCATTGCCTTTCCTGAGAGAGGGCAGTAATGTCTTGGAGAGGAAACCGCCCCAAACAGGGGAACCTCCTAGTCCACTGCCAACCAAACGCACACGCACCTATTCAGCGTGAGTACATGCGTGTAAATGTGATACAAGAATTTGGACTTATTTTTAATATTTTGTCTGACTTTACAGTAGCTGATGCGTTTTTTCTTCCAGATATTGATATTGATACAATTTTCTGCTTTGTTCTTCAGTATTGGAGATACCAATACGTGCCAAAGAGAGTGAAAAAGACATAGCAATTTAAGACATATCAGAGCAAATAAATAAAAATAAAATGAATAAATAATGAAACATAAACAAAAAGAGTCATTTGTGTCCAAGACTGAAAGTTATTATACTGATTTTATATATATATATATATACACGCACACACTAGTCAACATTTGAAGTGGATCAAAACCTTTCATTCTTAGTTGTCCTAAAACCAAAAATGTGTTCTTGTCTTAGAACAACTTTAATTAACTTTTTTGATCCACTTCAAATGTTGACTACTATATATATATATATATATATATATATATTTATTTATTTATACAACAGTTCATTCTGGTTCTTAAATCTGATTGGTTGAGAACCATGAGCTATTGTACTGGTATGGCTACAGGAATGCCCTATATAGATATATAGTAAATATGCATAATGTTTAAAATATGCATATTAACTAATGGATGCTGAAATATATAAATATAATAAAAATAATTGTTATTTTATTGTAAAATGGCATAGACAATAGATGCATTGGTAAAAAATATTGGTCAATCTTAATTAGAAACGATGAACCATGTATTGTTGTGTTAATTTCAATGAAACATAAAGAGATGTTTTGCGCTTCTTATTACCAAAAAGAAGTGTTATAAGTTGATCTAGAGCCTCTTTACTCTGGTATTTTGTCAGATCCGTAAGAGCCAAGTCTGGACCTGTCTTCAAAGGCATTTGCAAGAACTTCTCAAGGTCACAAGGTCATGGTTTCATTCGTCCCTCCCATGGAGGAGAAGACATGTTTGTTCACATCTCAGAGTAAGTGTAAAAATATAAAAATTGTTTTAAAAATATTATATAGAGAATTTTTATTATGTTTTATATTATATTATATTATTATACTCTTTCTTTGTAGTATTGAGGGGGAATATGTGCCAATGGAGGGGGATGAGGTGACCTACAAAGTGTGTCCTGTTCCTCCCAAGAACATAAAGTTCCAAGCCGTTGATGTGGTCATCACCAACCTGTCTTCTGGAAGGATGCATGAGACCTGGTCTGGGCAAGTTATCAGCTCCTAGCTCACACATTCAGAGCCCAACAGAAGAATAAATGCAGAGAGGGAGGGATAAAGGAAGGGGTTTAACTTGAGGTGCTCATGTTGGTGTAAAATGGTGTTGTGTGTTAGTAGGATAGGGATGGAATAGCAATTAGGGTTATGCAACTGTTGTTTTATCCGGTCTGGCAAATAAGCAACAGGAAGTTGGTGAGAAGTCTGGTTGGAACATGTTTTGAGATGCAAGTCAGCTGAGCTTTAATATAGCATTGGCAGAACATAACATAACTGTGAAACAAAAAGCAGCAGTGTTTCCCTTGTTTGAAATTTTGTCCTTTATATGTAATTAATTATGTATTTATTTTCACTTTATGTACATAGACATTTGAGTTCATTGTGATGTGTATGGTCAAGTCATTTATGTAAAACCGATTTCCTAAAATAAATTAATTCACATCAATGTAAACTTCCATTTCTTTAATTGTGATTGATAGGACTGATACTAGTTTTCTGTAAGAAAGCTACAAATCCCAGTAGTTCATTTTGTCAAGAACAATGCTTCTTATGATAATTCTAATAAAACTGAAAGAACATGATGCAGTGTTTTTTCTTATATCAAAATTTAAGTTATGACTTTATTCTACTTTCAGGTTTTCAGATTTTTAAAAACATTTTAAAATTCCATACAGGTTATGTAAATGAAGTGCTTATAAAGATAAAATGCAACTGTGAAAATATGGAGACTGCCAAAGTAAATGCGTAATCAGGAATTAAAATAAATATGATATATTGAATTAATTTTAATTATTATATGTATAACAACAAATATAAATATATATGAAATATACATAACATAGAAAAAGAAATACACATATTATACAGTATTATCCAGTGTCAAAAACTTAAAATGTCAAAGCATACACACTTAAAAATAAAGGTGCTTCAAAAGGTTCTTCAAGCGATGCCATAGAAGAACCATTTTTGGTTCCACAAAGAACCATTCAGTCAAAGGTTCTTTAAAGAACCATCTCTTTCTTACCTTTTTATAATCTGAAGAACCTTCTTTCGCCACAAAGAACCTTTGTGAAACAGAAAGGTTCTTCAGATGTTAAAGGTTCTTTATGGAACCATTTAGAAAAAAAAGGTTCTTCTATGGCATCGTGAAGCACCTTTATTTTTAAGAGTGTAGATGTGTTAAGATGTACTGTAGTGGCATCTATTGGTGGAAAGGAAGCGAGCTGCATGTGTTATGACCATTAGAGGGAGCAGTACTTCATAAAAACTAGATATTGAAAGCAATTCAAAAAACTACAGTAGGCCTACAAAAGGATAATACATTTTTATTTACCCATTTTACACTTTTATAATACATTTTATATTGCACCCTTAGCTCATAAACCAGCAACTAGTTATGGGGCAATTCTATAATAATTCTTCTACAAAGAAACAGCTACTTTTCTTTATCACCTTATACAATCACACATTTATTTATGTGCATGTTTGCTAGAAGAGAACGACCAGTTAAAAAAAAAAAGATAGATTGATAGGCTATGACTTATGATGTTTGCTGACGTCTCATGGCCCAGATTACAAAAAGATTTACTTCACAGATTTTTCTCAGAAGTCGTAAATGAAACGGAACCATAAATATATGATATTGTTTGATATGATAAATCATTATTGAGGGGAAGCACCAGGTACATAAACGTGTTGGAAAGGAACGTGTATAAGCACAAAACAATGAGTGTGGCACATTCAAGAACATTTAACAAGAAAAAAGATAAAGGTTATAATGAAGTGTGCTTTTTTATTTTTATTGATTTATTGATTTATTTTTATTCAGCGTTTTTAGCTGTCCTTAAGTAGAAAGCCAACACACATTTTAGTATATTCTAAAACACCAACAAATACACAATCCCGGGCATAAATTAAACCTTAAAATTGCATTTAAATAATATATTGTATATAATATATTCAATATATAAAACATGCAAATAATAAACTTAAGCACAACAAATCATAACATGCATCAGAGAGTAATTTAAGTATTTTCCTGCTCTCAGCTGGGAAAACAAACACTGGTGCTTCATTCTGATTGCTTTTATGATGCATCCATTTATCACGGGACAATGGTTTTATGACTCAACCTTTGTCCTTCACTCCTTCTCACCGTCCTCTGCACAATAGTGTTCAATAGACCCTTAGAGCTTCTGCTTCAGTTGCTTTGACAAAATTTGATTACTTACAGATAGATTAATATATGTATATAAAAGCTTCTCTATGAGAGCATTAATGAGGCCTAAACTTTCACTCTTACTGACAGTCACTGTGTGAGCTAGCATAGTGAACTAGCTATATAGACAGCAAAAAAAAAAGCTGTCTGGCTGGAAATGTGCCCATAAATGCTGTCTATGTAGGCAGCACACTAGGTTTTGAGACACGACTACTGACTATGTTGTTCATTAACACACTCAAGTGAGAGCAGAGTGATCAGTGTGAAAGCGAGCCTGTCTAGGACAAAAGGCTAGATTGGATAAAAGTCTTTATTGTTTTTCTTCTACATTTTCCATTCTTGGAATATAAATGATGAAGTCTGCTGGATTTAACTCAGAAAATAGCTGAACAACTACAAACACGTTTCAATGAAAATCAATTCGAAGTAAATATTTTGCTGACCTCAAAGGCCGAGAGACTTTATTTTTTGTCGTTTCGCCTTCTTAACATTTGAATATGGATTACCATATTTGGTTATTTGCATGTCTATCATGGACACTACTAAAGAAAAGTCACTTTATGAAAGAGTCTTGCTTCAATGGAACACTTCTGATGAATGTTATTTTATTGGATGACGATGTGTCGCCCTGGAGTATCAATTTTGTAAAGCCGGTGGTGCTGAGAGCTGTTGGAAATGATTCTGAGATCTCTGAAGATGGTAAAGTATGATCCTAACTTGGCAAAATATGAAGAGAGACTATTTAAATTACTATGGCAAGCCTTTTTAGCTTAAAATACAATTACAATTAGAGCTCTGCAATTGCATTCTTACTAGTAAAAACTGAATTAGAGAGCTCTACAATTCAGCTCTTACTAGTAAAAATTATCATTAGAGAGCTCTCTAATTCAATTGTTTCTATAGTAACAGTTGAATTATAGAGCTCCCTAATTGAATTAGAGAGCTCTCTAATTCAAATTTTAATGCAATTTGTACTAGTAACAATTGAATTAGTGAACTCTCTAACCGAATTAGAGAGCTCTGAAATTGCATTCAATTAGAGAGCTCTACAATATCAATTCTTACTAGTAAGAACTGAATTAGAGAGCTCTTTAATTCAGTTACAGAGCTCTGCAATTAAACATTTATCTAATGGTATTTTACTAGTAAAAATTTAATTACAGAGCTCTGTAATTGCAGATTAGCCCTCTAATCAGAATTGTTACTAGTAAAAATTTAATTAGAGAGCTCTCTACTTGGAATTATTACTAGTAAAATTGACTTAGAGAGCTCTCTAATTGGAATAGTTACTAGTACGAATTAAATAGTAATTCTTACTAGTAAAAATTCAGTTGTAGAGCAAATTAAAAAGCCAATGGAGACATATGGCAAGTCATTTTATCTTAAAATAGTCCCAGAGTTACTCGTCGTAATTGCATTTTTACTAGTAACAATTCAATTAGAGAGCTCTACAATTAAATTCTTACTAGTAACAAAGCCAATTACAGAGCTCTCTAATTAAATTCTTACTAGTAACAAATCCAATTAAAGAGCTCTACAAATGAATTTTTACTAGTCATATGTCTCCATTGACTTCCATTCATTTTTAATTACAGAGGTCTACAACAGAATTTTTACTAGTAATAATTACATTTCGAGAGCTCTCTAAATACATTTTTACTAGTAATAATTCAAATCAGAGAGCTCTCTAATTCAATTGTTACTGTAATGACTGAATTAGAGATCTCTTTAATTCAATTACAGAGCTCTGCAATTAAACATATCTTTAATGTGGTTTTTTACTAGTATAAAAATGAATTATAGAGCTCTGTAATTGCATTTTTACTAGTAAGAATTAAATTAGAGAGCTCTCTAATCAGAATTGTTACTAGTAAAACATTTAATTAGAGAGCTCTCTAATTGGAATTGTTACTAAGAATTTAATTGTAAAGCTTTTTAATTGAATTGTATAGTAAAAATGCGATTACAACGAGTAAGACTGGGAATATTTTAAGCTAAAATGGCTTGCCATAAATTACAGTCTTGCAAAGTCATAGCCTAATTATGTTAAACAAAAGAAACATAAAATTTTATGACAACTACTATTGTTTAAATATGAAATGTAGTTCAGTTTGAAATAATCATGTTAATTCTAAATTGGTATTATAGTTTTAATCTAATTTCTTTCTTTTTCCACCTTTTTTTCTAGAGGTGAATCCCCAATTAGAGGTAAAATTCAGAGGGTTTAAAACCATTTACTACTTGAAAAAAGGCTGCGCCAGTAGCACCTGTGAGGGGGTTGAAATTTTAAATGATCTTGCGGTCAGTTCTGGTCTTCTTAATTCCTTTGACATACTTTATAGAAACTATATAAAGTGTCTTCACACTGATCATTGTGATTTCTTTCTAGAATGCAGGGGAGGAGGGATGTGCTTTGCTGGGACCAACCTGCACTTACGCTACTTTCCAAATGGCTGAGTATGTTCGATTTTACTGTATTTGTCTGTATTTCCTTGGTTTCTTGCTTTAGATCTTGCTGTAGATCCTCAGAAGATCCTTAGGTCTGCCTAAATCCTTAGAAATCCATTTCTTGTGAAAAAGTTAATTTTATTATCTAATATATGATATATATTATATCTATTATCTAATTTGATTAACTTTTATTATTTTATTAACTTTATGCACTTGTTGGTATTTTGAATCTTAAAAGTATATATTTTTTTAAAACTGGACTTGCAGATAATATAAATTAAATAAAAGTCCACTTTAATGAGTTTTGCAACACTCGCACTTTTCAAAATTGCACTTTGTTATAGTTTCCAATTAAAAGTTTTACATTTACATTTTAAATCATTATGTTTTAATAATCTTTTGTTGTGGGTTAAAGAAGTATTTTGATGTCTTGATTAACATACTAAACCACAGGATTATAATTTTAACTGTAGTGTTTTATTCAATATTACATTTAAAGTTAATATATTTTAAATATACTAAATTGCAGCTATTTAAATACATGATGAATGTTTCAATAGAAGTGACATTAAAGTATATTTAAGTTTACCATAAATGCATTCAGTACATTTAGCAGTTACACTTTAACCCTATTTCAAAAACAATAGAAGTAATTTTGAAATGACATATAAAACTTTACTTAAGTTCGTCAAAAAAGCAATCTTAAGTTCAAGGAGTTTAATTTATATAGATTTAAATAATACATTTTCAATAACATCCATTTAAGTGTTATGATATGAGTTATGGATTAAGCTATTAAATCAAACCATTTAGAGTAGTAGATTACTACTTAGAAAGCAGGTACTGTTGACCAACTAAACTAGAAAAATAAAAAATATGCTATTTAATGACTGAAAGTTAGTGTAAGATTAGAAAACGATCATGAAGCAAAAACTTTGGTCAATTTCCGTGCCATCTGAAACTGAGTTTACTGTAGCTGGAAGAACTTGTGATTTGTGTGTGACCACTTTTGTAGTCTGGAGATTGGTCTGAACCTCAACATGCCCATCATCTCAGCCGGAAGCTTTGGATTGTCTTGTGACTTCAAGAGAGATCTGACTCGACTTCTGCCTCCAGCAAGAAAAATCTCCAGCTTCTTCTTTCACTTTTGGGATGTCACAGATGATATCAAGCCTGAATGGAAAACAGCGTACATATACAAGAAACAGAATAACACAGAGGACTGTTTTTGGTGAGTATGTAGTGACTGTACATTAGTAGTTTTCAACAACAGAAGAGATATTCCTATATGGTTCTCTGTATAATTTTGGGTCTTGTCTGTAGGTACATAAATGCACTTGAGGTGGCTTCAGGCAACTTTTCCCGTAGTTTAGAGAAAATCGTGATTCTGCGAAAAGAGGATGACCTCAGTAAGGCTCTTGGAAGCCATGGCCGGGAGAGTAACTGTGAGAACTTATTTTATTTGAAAACTAAGGAAACACAACCTTAGTTTGTAAATGTTTTACTTATGGTAATGTATGCCTTAATGTGTGTCTCTGGTCAAAAATCTTCCAACAGTCTGATAAGTTGCAGTGCAATTTTTGTTTATTATTTATTTATTTATTTCTGTTACTTGGTTTCTGTTTTACAGTGGTCATTTTATGTGGAACACCTGATGACATCATGGATCTGAAGAACGGCACTATGGACTCTGATAATGAAATCGCTTTTCTTCTGATTGACCTTTACAAGTCAGTCAACTCTTGCTTTCTTTAATCTAGAGAGCTAGTAATGTATGTCATAGCTACTGTTCATGACTAAATGTGCATGGATAACCATGCTAAGTGAGTAATATAACTGTGCTGATCTCAAAAAGCCTCATTTAAAAAGTCTACAAAGACTGAAAATTCAGAAACAATACCAACTTTCTTTCACAGCGACAGATATTATAATGAGACATCTAATGATGCTATGAAAAATGTCCTGGTGCTAACAATGCCCAACACAAGACAATACACCATTGACACTTCTGGTAACAACACGGTGGGTAAAGTTTTTATTAATCTCCTATTTATATCCTGACAGGTCAAAACTTATTCTGAAATCTCAAACAAAATCTCAATCACCATTCATTCTGTCCCAGAAATCACTTTTGCCTTGTTATATTTATTTCTTAACGTGCCGTTTACATACACTATATGGACAAAAGTACTGGCCTGACCATTACACCCACATTGCATTCTAAATACATAGATATGGAGTTGGTCCCTTGTTGCGGCTATAACATCTTCCACTCTTCTGGGAAGGCTTTCCACATGATTTTGAGTCCAGTGAGTCCAGTGGCAGTGTGCTTTACTCTACTCCATCTGACACTTGGCATTGTACTTGGTGATTTGAGGCTTGCATACAGCCATGGATACCCATTCCATGAAGCTCCATCTGCACAGTTTTTGTTAATGTCAGTGGAATTTTGGTACAGCGATGGAATCAGCAGAAGCAAGCTCTCGGTGACCTTGCTCTGTGACTTCATGATCTTCCACTTCTTGCTGCTGTTCCTAAACGCTTCTACTTTCCAGTAATACCACTTACAGTTGACTGAGGAATATAGAGCAGGGATGAAATTTCATGAACTGACTTGTTTCAAAAGTTCACTGAGCTCTTCAGAAAAAACTATTTTTTCACAAATGTGTGGAAATGCAGACTGCATGGCGCTGTGCTTGATTTGATATACCTGTGGCAATGGGCCTGACTGAAACACCTGAATTCAATAATTAAGAAATGTGTGCTAATACTTTTGTCCATGTAGTGTATGGTAAATACACACATTTAAATATCAATCAGTAAATACAGTACATTTATAATACACTATCGTTCAAAAGTTTGGGGTCAGTATGTTTTTTTTTTAAATTAATACTTTTAGCAAGGATCCATTAAATTGATCAAAAGTGATAATAAAGACATTTACAATGTTAAAAAGATTTCTATTTCAAATAAATGCTGTTCTTTTGAAAGTTCAATTCATCGAAGAATCCTGATGTGTATCACAGATTTCACAAAAAGATTCAGAATTACAATTGCTCTCAACATTGGTAATAATAAGAAATGTTTTTGGAGCACCATATCAGCATATTAGAATGATTTCTAAAGGATCATGTGACACTGAAGACTGGAGTAATGGAATAACTCCGCTTTGCCATCACAGGAATGAATGTAACATTTTTAAACATATTTTTAAATATATTAAAAATAGAAAGCAGTTATTTTAAATTGTAGTACTATTACTGTTTTACAGTATTTTTGATTGAATAAATGGAGCCTTGGTGAGACTTTAAAAAACCTTGCGAACTGTAAACTTTACAATGATTGTGTATTTTCACACTTGTTGCATAATTTTGCCACAACTGTAAAACAGTCATAACCGTTTTTCACACAAGAAATATCGACATTGTTTTTGTTTTTTTTGCTCTTTGTTTAGGTAGTCATAGTTTTAAAATGAAATAATTTATATTTTTATGATAAACTTTTAAAATTAATATAATGTTATATAATATAAATGATAGAGGCAGAGTTTGCAGGACAGTTTTAAATGTGGTCTTCTTGCGTGTTAGTTTGGTCATTTTCTAAAGTGTAACTGCACTTTTTTCACATTCACATACTGATGTTTCGCTGTTATGGATCTAGAAGTACTAATTCTCATCTTCTCACTGTTCTGTGCACAGATGAATGATTATATTGCAGCGTATCATGATGCGGTGCTGCTGTTCAAACAGGTGATGAGGACCATCTGGAAGATGCCGTCCTCAGAAATTCAGGATATGGAGTCTGTCAGCATGAACTACTTCAGAAATGTGTCTTTCAAAGGTAAAAAGCTTCGGTCATTTCTCATAATATTGGACTTGCTTTGGTAGATCCACAGGATACTACAAATCTGAAAAACCCATACCACAGGTATAGCTGGAGATTATCAGCTGGATGAATATGGTGACAGGGATCTCATATTTTCTTTGATCTACACTAACAACAACAATGAGGTATGCCACAGATTTCAGACATATCACTCTATCTGTGGAACTGTGGAGGGATTATTCATTCAAACTGACTTCTTTTGCACTTTAGTACAAGATTCTTTATGAGTTCAACACATCCACCAACCACACACAGCTAAAGGACAGCAATCCTTCCTTCATTTGGCCTCAACTCCGTCTGCCTGAAGACCAGCCAGATCCCACAGGTATAGAGGATTCCATCATTTGTCAAAATCATACTGTTTAGTTTAAGCATCAAGCTTTATTGTATATTATGAAATAAATGTACTATGCTGTTTATGTAAAATCATGATTTATTTATTTAGACTTCCAAGCCGACATCATTGTCATAGTATTGTGTACTGCTGTTGTGGGGATCATGGGTACACTTGCCTTCATCTTTTACTGGTTAGAGCGATACTTAAAAAAAAAAAACAAGTATTCTATGAAATTGTATGTAGCAAGATATTTACTATTGTTTATGTATATATTTTAAAGGCAAAATAGACATTACCGTCACATGCAAAAAAGATGGTCTCATATTTCCTCCGAGCTCATTATGCCTTTAGAGTCGAATGAGTGGAATATGATCAGTCTGAAGGTAATGCACTGGCATCAAAGTTTATCATTTACTTTTATACTAAATTGTTATTAAAAATGAAATGTTTTTACAATGTTACATATTTAATTATCTCTTGTCATTAGATTGAGGAAGACTCTACACAAAATAGTAGCTACATCCTACGCCGTGCACGCTATGATAAAAAGGTACTGTAAAAATTCTCACTTTTATCTCAAATTATTCCATTACTTTTTTTCACTGTTTTCACTGAGTTTTTGTAACAAGGTTGTTTCTTTATAGATTGTTATCCTTAAGGAATTAAGGCTTACAGATGGAAGCTTCACTGAAAGACAGAGGATAGAGCTCAACGCGGTACTGGGACTTCATTCTCTTCACTGAATAACAAAACACTGACACTGAATCATTTTAAGATGAAAAAATAAATTAATTAACTTTCTGTTGTTCACAACCGATGTCATAATGCCACTTCCATTTCAGCTATTGAAAATTGATTATTACAACCTGACCAAATTTTATGGGACAGTCAAATTTGACAATGAGTATTTTGGCGTGTTTGAATATGGAGAGAGAGGATCCCTTAGAGTGAGTATTACAATGAGCCTCATATAATGAAAATAAAGGTATCTTAAATTCTGATTTAGTAGACAAACACTATAATATGTTTTTATTTATTCTTTTAGTATGCGCTCAATGATAAGATTTCATACCCAGAAGAGACCTTCATGGACTGGCAGTTTAAGATCTCTGTCATGTATGACATTGCAAAGGTAATGGAATGATACAGGTGTTTATAACTTAATTTAGCATTTTTAAAATTCAGATTTATTGATTGATTGATTGCATAGCTATGCCTAGAGTAACTGTTTAAAGGAATAGTTCACCCAAAAACGAAAATTTGCTGAAAATGTACTCACCCTCAGGCCGTCCAAGATGTAGATGAGTTTGTTTCTTCATCAGACATGTGAATGGGTGCCTTCAGAATGAGAGAATCCACAAGCACTCTATCCATAATATTGCTCTCTCCAGTGAAAAGTAATCTTATCTGAATCAGGACAGAAATATGCACAGATCAAGCATGGTTTACTATTGAAAACAGATCTAAACAAATATGTTGGTGGGCATTGATTTGAAAGGACAACAGGGGATGGACCTTTTCAATGAAGGAAGCATTATTATGGATTATAAACGTTTTAAAGTTAAAACGCCCTATATGATCATTTTAATGTTTTTTACAGACATGCAGGTTTTGCTTCACAAAACATTAATTGATGGACTGGAGTCGTGTTGATTGTGCATTATTTTCAGAAAATGTTAATTTTTGGGCGAACTATTCCATTAAATTTAAAATGTATTTGCGTACGTATATGCTTTGCATATAGCTATGCCTGCATAGATGGTTTAATATAGGCTATAAAATATATGACTAGTTATGTATATGTACTGTACTAACCTAGGTTTCCGCATAAACTCTTTGCCCTCTGCAGGGCATGTCTTATCTCCATGCAAGCAACATTGCAGTCCACGGGCGTCTTAAATCGACTAACTGCGTGGTTGACAACCGTATGGTAGTTAAGATTGCAGACTTTGGCTTCAATACTATTCTCCCTCCCAGTAAAGGTGAAAGGGTGGTTTATTTTTATCATGGAAAAGAATCTCAGTTATTCCTACACTGTTATTTTAAGCAATAGTTATTTGGTTAACCATTTGTGTTTCCGCTTGTCTCAGATCTGTGGACGGCCCCTGAACACTTGAGGAAGCAGGGGATCTCTCAGAAAGGAGACGTGTACAGTTTTGCTATCATTTCACAGGAAATCATGATGAGAAAGTGCACATTCTATACAAGCGCCTGCTCTGATCGTACTGGTGAGAGAAAGATTTATAGAAAGCCGCATAAAAATACACATTCACCGGTGACACCTACTGGTAATTTCCCATCATGCATGCATTTGTTTATGCTACATGCCATGTTTAATTTTAAAAGGATAGTTAAGTCAAAAATGAAAATTCTGAACTAAATCATTTACTCACACAAAAAAAATATTTTTTTGGAATAATATGCTGGTAGCTCTTATTCATGCAATTACAATGAATAGGGAATGAAGCTTTAAAGTTGCCAAAATGTTTTATATTTGCATTATAAAGATTAAAATTTGGAATTTAGTAATCCAAAAATTGTTGTTTTATGAAAAATATGGTGCAAATTATACAAACTTACATGAAATATAATTATGAATTAAAATATTATCATGCGCAATTACATACGCCCCACAGACCTACAATTAGATAAGAGATTTTATTTTTGTCTACAGATTAAATATTTGAAAGCAGAAATATTTTAGAAAAAGTTTTTATTTTTAATTTGCTTCAGTTATCTGAATGTTGATGTTTTTTCTCTTTTCAATGTAAGACAGCGGCAGGACATATTAAGTAAGGCATGAATAACATTTGGACAAGGATCTTGATTTATATTGTGATTTTTCCTGGAGGGACTGATCTTTCTTGTCTCTCTCAGCACATTCGTGTTATATTCTTTTTCTTTTTTTGTCGTCCACCACCTGTCTAACATTGACCATCCTCTAGGTTCTATATGACTTATTGAACCTGTTGTGTTTGTTGATGAGCAGGTGTTTCATAGATGGAACATTGACATATTATTTGTACAGTAACTTCCTTTGTATTTTCTCCTCTTTTCTGATTTTCATCTTCTCTTTCTCTGCAGCAACCTTTTTCTCTGCCATTTTATGAATGAAAAGAAATCCCTTCTTTCGGCTGATTTTGCTGCTGCATTCAGGCTCCTGTATGTCTCTCATTTTTCCCTTTGCCAGTGGTGAAACAATATTTGCTGCCTGCTCTGTCGTTGTATCTTCTATCTTCAACCTCTCTTTCCTTCTTTATTGTCTCTTCCTCTGTCTTGGTATTGTGTGCACTGCTGGTGCCCATCCAAGCAAGGTTTGCCTTTGCTGGTGGTGGACTTGCATCTGGACATTTTATAGTTGAAGTGTCTGTCTTTCTCTCCTGCTCTGTCCTTCTACTCCTTCGTCTTTCAAGTAGACACTCTTGCTCCACTTTATCAGGTGCCACCTGAATTGTCAACGGTTCATTTACAGTGGACAGAGATGGCAGTATTTCCTCCTCAGCAGGTAGAGAAAGATGTTGAGGTGCTTCCTGAACCATCAGTGGTTGAGCTACTGTTGGAGAGGAACATGGTCATTTTTTCACCTCATCAGGTAGAGTTTGCTGTTCAGGTTCCTCAAACTGAACCAGAAATGGTTCTGCCGCAGCACAGAAAAATGGCCATATTTCCTCATCATCAGGTAGAGGATGTTGAGGAGCCACCTGAATCAACCATGGCTTTTCTGCTGTGGTTGAAGAACGTGGAAATATTTTCACTCCAGCAAGTGGAGTTTGGTATTCAGGCTCCTCTACCTGGATCATCAGTGGTTCTGTTGCAATGGAGAAATCTGCCAATATTTCCAGTTCAACAAGAGAGTCCTCAGAGCCTCTCGTTTCCTCCAACTTTATATCTTCTGGAGGGATCTATAGATGGGCTCCTTCTGAATGCTGTTACATTCAGGTTGCCCTTACTGTACTGTCTTTTCAAGTGGTGTCATTGCATGAAGAAGCCTAGGTGACAGAGAACATTTCTCGGCAATTTCATTTTCCCAGTGAAACAAAACAGATTCAATGGATTAACAATTTGGCATTTTCCCAAAGATCAAATATCACTAGCAAATATCAATGCTCTGATATATCTGCTAATGATGCAGTAGATGGATCAGATATCCAAAGATCAGATAGGAAATATCAAGACTGATGTCTCTATTTTTCTCCTGAACTGAACTTTACCAGACTGATGCTCAGCAGTCCAAACAGTAGTGTGGGCAGTATTATACGTAATAATAGTATATTACTGACGCAGTGTTTTGTAATAGAATTACAAATACCAGCAGCTATTACACCAAAGAATCGTTTATTTGAGTCTGCTCTTTTCAGTGAATCAATTGACTCGGTTCGCAAAACCTCTCTGAACAATACGTTCACGACAGGGACAGTTCTCGAGTCAAGGACTCACTGACTCATGGAACCGAGAATAATTTTTTTTGGAGCTTGTGAGCTGAAAGGATACTGAATGAAACAAGAAAAACTTTTGTCATTTTTCGCGAGCACAGTGTTTTTTTAATATTTAAGTTTTGTTCCTTTTGACTGGTAGTGTATTTTTAACAGATGAAATTCAGATAGATTTGGAAATTATTATAATTCCTTTTACTGATCCACTTTTTTTTTTTTCTAGAGAAACTGGCCAGAGTGCAATTCCCTAGTATGACATCCTCTTTCTTCAGACCTGATCTAATCTTTGAGAACACCAGTGAAAGAGAACAAGAGGTGTGTATGTGTGTATCTATGCATACACAAATTGTTATTTGTACTAATGGCAGCCAAATAGTTATGCAAAGCAGCCAAAACATACAGGTAGTTGACATATAATAGCCTGCATTTGGAAATGTGCCATAAGCATTCAGCTTTTATGATCTTATATTATTTGAAAGCTTGCTTGGAATATTTGTGCTTTTAGAAATTAATTTTCTCCCACCACAGAACCAATAAATTAGTTAGATGAATTAGTTGATGGGTTACCGTGTTTAAAAATGGTTGGATACTTTACACTTTACAATAAGGTCTTATTTGTTAACATTAGTTAATGCATCAGCTAACATTAACAATAAGCAATATATTTTTACAGCATTTATTAACCTTTGTTTATGTTAGCTAATAAATATGTTCATGTTAGTTCGCAGTGCATTAACTCATGTTAACAAATACAATGTTTCATCTTAAAAATGTGTTAGTAAATGTTGAGATTAACATTGATTAAGATTTTTAATGTTATAGAATTATTGTTCATTCTTACTTCATGCTAACTAATGTGGTTAACTATCAAATGAAAAACGTATTGTGAAGTGTTACCCATTTTCCTTTATACTATATAAATTTTGAAGTTGATAAAAGATATGCATGTCATCTAAGTTTTTCGAGCTAAGTCAGGTAACAATCGGTCCCATATTACTTGGTTCTCAGTAATCTGTTTCTCCAGGTGTGCATGTTGATCAAAAATTGTTGGGACGAAGACCCAGACAGAAGACCAGACTTCAAAAAGATAGAAAACACTCTATGGAAGATTGTCAGGTCACCTTTATATGCTTTTGTTCAACCGGTGAAAAATCATACAGAGATTGTAACCACATAGAACATGCAATAAACACATTAGACCATTAGACTGTATGAGGACCATCTAAAACTCCCATTAAATAATAATTCTCTCTCTAATAAATGATTTCCTGATTTGATTTTGAATAGTCTGGACAACCAGGAACATGAGAGCTACATGGAGAACCTGATCCGCCGGCTGCAGATGTATTCCCGTAACCTGGAGCGGCTGGTTGAGGAACGCACAGCTCTGTACAAGGCTGAGAGAGACAGAGCGGACTGCCTGAACTTCATGCTTCTGCCAGGGTCTGAATACAACAAACAGAAAAACACTGCAGAGTCTTATTAGAGATGCACAATATATCAGTAACATATTGGTTATTGGCCAGCATTGGTGATTTTTTAAATTGTACATACTCGTTTTCCATATTTTTACATTTAGATTACCATTGCTGTCATCTGCTGCTCAATTTAGTTAAATGTAGCCTAATCTTTAAATAATTATAAATTTTTGCAAATTTTGCATTCTAAACGCATTTGTTTAGTGTTTTATTGTTATTTAGACAAAATTGTGTAGACTTTAATGTAATTACTGCCAGCTAATTAATCAAATCATTAACTCTCAATGTTTCAGGCCTGTTGTGCGCTCTCTAAAGGAAACAGGAAAAGTGGAACCTGAGCTCTTTGACGAGGTTACCATTTACTTCAGCGATATTGTGGGTTTCACCACACTGTGCCACTTCAGCACACCCATGGAAGTGGTGGACATGCTCAATGACATCTACAAAAACTTTGACAGCATCCTTGACAATCATGATGTCTATAAGGTATTTAAGACAAATGAACAGTGTGTTTTGTTCACTATTGTACTTAGTAGTCCTGGAATTCCAAGTGATATGTATGTATCTCTTTCAGGTGGAGACGATTGGGGACGCATACATGGTGGTGTCTGGTCTTCCTCGACGCAATGGGAACAGGCATGCAAAGGATATCTGCTGCATGGCACTGGACATCCTGTCCTTCATGGGCACATTTCAGTTACAGCATCTGCCTGGGATACCCATGTGGATCCGCATCGGTGTGCATTCAGGTAGCGGCCAGTCATTCATTGTACTGTATTCTTATAAACTAATAGTTTCAAGTTTTCCAGTATTGCAGAGGGCATTTCTTAAAGGCACAGCGGCAAAAAAATATGTTTAAATATTAGGGTTAGTGTAAGAAAAAAAGATGATGAAGAAGTCATCAGTGACCCAGAACTGTCTCGCTTCAAACATCTTATACTGTTTTACACTAGATTTCCTGCACATAATGTAAATGAGGATTCCTTTTAAAAGTGAATTAAGAACAACTAAATTATAATTTTCCATTTGCATATCACTTGGCTATAGATGTGATCAACCAAATGGAAATGTGATAAGATTGTTTAGACTGGTAACACAGAGATGTACTTTTTGATCACAGGATGGTTCTTGATGTTCCACTTCTACTTCCACGCTATAAATGATTTCATATAATTCTGATGGTACTATTCACATTTTACTGAGATCAGGGTAAACAGTCTGTCTATGATAATTAAAGGGATAGTTTGCTCAAAAATGAAAATGTTGTCATCATTTACTCATCCTCATGTTCTTCCAAACCTGTATGAGTTTCTTTTTTCTGTTGAACACAAAAGAAGATATTTTGAAGAATGTTGCTGATAGCCCTTGACTTCTGTATTATTTTTTTCCATACTATGGAAGTCATTGGCTACCAGCAAGTGTTTGGTTATCCGACATTCTTCAAACTATCTTTGTTCCCCACAAGAAAGAAACTCATACAGGTTTGGAATAACTTGAGGTAGAGTAAATGATGACAAAATTTGAATTTGAACTAGAAGTAGACCTCTGGAAAATTATTAAAAACGTACAGTTTGTAATATGTCTGTCTAATGCGCACAGGGCCCTGTGCTGCTGGTGTAGTTGGAATTAAAATGCCCAGATACTGCCTGTTTGGAGACACTGTGAACACAGCATCTCGTATGGAGTCCACAGGTCTACGTGAGTAGTGCTTCTTTTAAATAAATGCAGTTATTTTGAACGTTCTATTCATCAAAGAATCCTGATTTCCACAAATATATTAAGCAGCACAACTGTTTTCAACACTGATAATAAGAGATAAACATCAAATCAGCTTATTAGAATCTGAAGGATCACGTGACACTGAAGACTGGAGTAATAGCTGTTGAAAATTCAGCTTTGCCATCACAGGAAAATATTGCATCTTGAAATATATTAAAATAGAAAATGTTACTTCAAATTGCATTACAGTTTTTCTCAATTGCTTTTGCACAAAACAATGTGCAATTGTCAAAACTGTTTGCTGAAACATCAGAACCCTATTGCATGTCTGCAAAAGGTAGTAACTCACCCAAAACATTTAATTCATGCTTCAAAACCTAGTTATTGTGCCAGTAACTTGGCAAATGCCCCCAAAATGAAAAGCGTTGTTGTCTATTTGTTATATGCAGATTTCATTTAATTTCTTTTTGTGTTATATTCAAATTTCATTTTGTTGTTGAATGAATTTTACTGAGCATTTTAGATACATATTTCAACAGTAGGTAAAAATGTATTGGGAGAGGTCAACACTGTAGTACACAAAAAGGAAATGAAGATCTTTATTTATACAGTACATTTATTTTTGTAGACATTTGTTACATGTAAACTGAAATTTTACCATCGTTTATTCATTTTTACACACTCTTGTTGTCTTCCCCGTACAACACCACCACACATTCTTACTATTGCTCTTCCACAACAAGCAACTGTGAATGTTTACATGTAACACAAATGTAATGTACAAATATAAATATATTTATACAGCAGTGCTGCAGCTGCTGCTCTTTGGGGTTGTGATCTTTAGGGCATCCTCATTAAAAAATGGTTGTGATTGTGCTGGGCAAACTCTATATATGTTTCTAAACTTGATTGATTGGCAAGATTGTGATCCCCATTTCATGACAATGGCAAGTAGGGGTACAAAGGGGCAGATATTTTCCAGTGAATTTGTAGAATCTTTCAACAGTTTGAAAGAAAGATTGAGGAAAAACTGTAAAATGCTAGTTTTTTTAAAATAAATGTTACCGAACTTTTGAGTGGTACTGTACATCTGTTCTCCATCTTTCCCTAACCAAAGAAAGCATTGTGAGAAATCCCTCTGCTGCTATTCTGTATTTTATTCTACATTGATCTTTTCACCCCAGCACTACGAATTCATGCGAGTCAGTCGACTATCAACATTCTCCAGCGCACAGACTGCAAGTTTGAGTATGAAAAGAGAGGAGAAACTTACTTAAAGGTGTGTGATTATTGTCTCTCAGTTTTGTAAAATAGTGATTTCACAATTGTTCTCATTAGTGTTATTTATACACTATCATGATATTTATTAATAGTTTGAATTAGCTTTTTTATATTTTCAGTTTTGAATATTAAATGAAATAGTTTGTCTTACAATAACAGCACTGGTCCTCATATACACTACAGGGTAAAGGAAAAGAAACAACATACTGGCTGACGGGAGTTACAGGGCAAAATTACAATCTGCCAACACCTCCAACAGCGTGAGTTTAACATTTTATGATCAATCCTCATAACTCGACTGTGAATGCATTACTTGGTTAGATTTCATTATTGTGAACTCTCCTCCTGGCAGGGAAAACTTCCAGAATCTGCAGCAGGACCTGTCTCAAATGATAAAGACGTGTCTAGAGAAGCGGCCCTCCAGCTTGTGGAAGAGAAAGACCCTTTCAGCACGTCACAGGAAGCTCTGTGTGGAAGTGGAAATGGATTGCACAGAGCAGCCAGAGTATCTCCACCTGGCCACCGGTGACAATTTTAGCACATACCTGTAAATCCAACACACTGCCACATGTGCGTCTGGACCAAAAACCCTTTCTTGCTAACAGAACTGGATTTCAGTGTAAATGTTAAAATGTAAATACTGTATATTTGGATTTATTATTATAGAGTTATCTAACATTATTAGTTGTTATCAAGCAGAGCCGTGCACATACATTTTGAGGGGCAGTGGCCCGAACCAAAAAAGGGGCACTAGGGGGGTGGGTGCTTGTTAATACAAATGATTCAGTTGTTACAAATATACAATTAAAAGAGAAGACAGCACACTCTGAAATAATTTCAGACTTTATTGTAGATGTTTTGAGAAGAATGGGCTCTCCCTCACTCTCTGAGCCTGCTTCTGCCTCATCTTCAATGGAAGTAGGGGAGAGTGGGGTAAGTTGAGCCAGTGGGTAAGTTGACCCACCCCCTGTTTCATGGCAACTGTACACTTTTACTGTCATGTGACCATGTTTTTTGGAACCACCCATCATTTCTGCCAGACTGTGAAAAGGAGAAACATATGGGGGGAATGGAAGGCACCCATTTACTTTAAAAACTGTTTTTGGCTTGTCAAAGTCAAATTTTAGCATAACATATGGTTGTTACATCAAAGCAAATTGATCCAGATCCAAAAAAGTTTATGATACATATAGGGGATTTAGCAACATATAAAACCATGCAAATCATTTAGCTAAATATTAGCCTGAACTGGTAAGCAACAGTAGCTATTTTTTTCCATATGACAGCTATGGGGCAAAGTAAGCCAAATGCTGTGGGGTAAATTGAGTCAGCATTTTAACCCCATCATAAGGCACTGTAGTTAAGTTAAATCTCTAAATTATAAACTTTTGTTATGAACTATTGTGTTGGTTTTCATTTGATCCCTCATGTTCCATTGACCTAGTTTCTGTCTCCCCTTGATTGTGTCATTATGTTCAGGTGTGTCTTGTCAATTATCCTCCCCATATAAGTTGTATTCAGTTCAGTGTTTCTTTGTCCGGTCTCGTCAATGTGTACGTGTTTCTTATGCCTTCCTGTTGTGGATTACCTTGTGTGGATAATATTAAAGACTTTTATCTTCATCTTCGTGCGAGTTCATTTTACACAGAACCGTGACAGTGATATTACTGGTTTAGTTTATCATATATACATATTTTGTAGTTTATTTGATAGGGACAGTGTACACGTGCACCAAATCCTTCTCTGATAAGGACCAGAAAATGCTTTTCATCGCATTATAATCAGATATATCTTTCCACTTGTAGTCCCTAATGGCCAACAAACTCTGTTTAGTTTGTTTTTAGGAAGGCTACAACTTTACTGTTCAACATATTGTTTCAGAAATGCAAACAATATTACCCCTAACCCGGGGCAAACTGAGCCATGGGAACACTTTTTTTTATAAGAAGCCATATTTTTAGAACCCTTTGTCATAGATACATACTGATCATTTAAAATGATAGGAATATTTTCATTAGGATAGGATATAGGATATATACTTTCATTGTACTTCTGCATCATTTTAACTTATTTTGAGGACCGCATAAGTAAAAAATGGCTAATCTTACCCCACTCTCCCCTGTAAGTATTAGACATTTAATATTTTACAGCATAAATCTCAGCTGAGGGCAAAGGGGCAGTGGCTCTAGCCACCGGGCCACCCCACTGTGCACGGCCCTGTTATCAAGTGTTGTAAAAATTAGGTTCGATATTTTTCTTTCCAAAAAACTTCTAATTGTCCTTCTTAAACTGAACTGACACAGCAATAAGCTAAACTTTAAATGCAATTGCAATAATACGTTTAACCATGCGGCGATATGAAACCCTGTGCAACAAAGTTATTCAGTGACTGTTCGTGTAACAGTGTTTCATACATGAGATATTTAATTTTCATGTAAATATTATAATAAACAGGATAAACGCTTCGGACACAGCAGAGTATTTTTTGAAAAAGAAACTCTAAACTTTATTTAAATCATTTTGATAACTATTTACACAACAATGATGCTTGGACATCTAATTCATGATTGTTTTCTGTGCTCTCAGCTGAAGAGACAAACATTAATCTAATTTTCTTTGGCATACATACACTACTAAGAGTCTGTCTCCCGGGTTGCAACAAAACCCTTTAAGTTCAGAAAGCCATTAGTAATTATTACTAAACATTTTCTTAAATTGAGGGTTTGTTGCAACAGGCAGATGTGCTTTCACTGCTAATCAAAACTTATGAATTATGCAATATGTATGAATCTAAAGTACATGTATAAAGAAAAAAATAAATACAACTCAATTAATTTTAACACCAAGAAAAATAAATCAATTAAGCCAGTACACATCCCATATTTAATAAATAAATATAATGTGAGAGATCAGAGTGGAATTATGGTATAAACAATGCACATAAATATAACATTTGTCCAAAACTAAAGAAAGAGGAGGGAAAGAAAAGTATTTAATTTTGATGACACTGACAACATTTTTGACTGGAAAATATAACATACATGTAACAAAGGCATAAAAAATCAAATTAGCATTGTGGCTACAGAATAAAATTCAATATAAACCATAACATGACCTGTGCCCTGACAAGCAACATAATCTGACATTTATTAGACTAAAATACAGATGAATGGCACAGTATGATTATAAAAAAGGCCATATAAAAGGATGCTATTAACACATAGAAGATAAGCTTTAAAACTAAAACTTACTTATGAAATTCAATGCAGTGATAACTTTTGTTCAACACACCAGTACAAATTTAAAGATATTATTATAGTGTACAGCACTGACACACTAGTAAGATATCTGTTGTATCAAAACTTTTTGATTCTACATCAGTCTACACAGTTAGAGTTTGACATCACAGCTCATCCCCTCACTATTCTGTGTCTAGAAACAATTATGCTCACAGTTCTGGAACATAGTGGTAGCTAATGGGGACAGAATAAGAACTAATTGACCCAGTAATGCACAGAGCTACAAACACCTCTTTCCTCTGTATAAATGCAGTTATAATAATAATAATAGTAACAACATGATGACAAAAAATCTATTTACCCATCCAAATTTAGTTTCTAAACACTTAAGTCACATTTAAAAATGAAGTTTACTGCATTAAATAGGAAATATCAAACCAAGTGGCATCTGCAAACAAATGAAGCATGACTTTTTCTCAGAACAAAGCATTTCATTTTTAATCGAATGGTCTCAAGGCTATTTTTAGCATATATATATATATATATATATATATATACACGGCTCCAGACTGTGACCAAAAAATATAAATTTGTGAGTGAATTTTTTGCTGAGGTCACCTATAAATTTACATGCTATGATTTAAAGGGGTCATATGACGTTGCTAAAACGAACATTATTTTGTGTATTTGGTGTAATGCAATGTTTTCGCAGTTCAAGGTTAAAAAAAACATTATTTTCCACATACCGTACATTATTGTTGCTCCTCTCTGCCCCGCATCGATTTCTACAAAGCTCATCGTTCTGAAAAGTGCTGATTGGCCAGCTATCCAGTGCGTTGTGATTGGCCGAGTACTTTAAGTGTGTGAAAGAAACGTTACGCCCCTTACCATATTTGGAATATCAGCTTTCATGGCGGCGATGGCAACAATACTACAGCGAGAATAAAAGTTATGCCGCCTTTGCGTAAACATTTGGGCAGTGTCATGTAAATCTTCCCACAGTGATGTAGATTTGTGGGGGCGTGTTTGAATGAGGCATTTTAAGACGGCGTGGATGAGTCTTAACTTTTAGAAACAATATCTCTTTGGGTTCGAGACTTTAATCTTTGCGAATTTAAGGATCTTATATATGCACAAACAGCTTGTAACACTCCAAAGACAAAGGAAAACATGAAATCGCGTATGACCCCTTTAAACATGTGCATGTAATGCCTTTTTTATTGATTATTTTGCGATCACATCTTTTGTTATGTTGACATAATAAACTAAGATGATGCGCATCAGAATTTTAGTGGAAAAACGGTTCTCATCTCTACTGAACACCAGCGCTGATGGCACACCTGCTAAACTACAACAATTAAAGCTGTCAGCTATGTGGATATTGGCAATGTCATTAACAATTATCGTTTATAATCGATACTATGGCTTCTCAAGATCTTTAGTCTATATGCTGTGTTCTGTTGATGCGTGAACTTCATATTATTTGTAGTGCACTTGCCGTCCAATAATCGCAAGCTTTGTGCTCTGTTGCATTTTAATAAATATCAGCTTTAAAATTCGGCCGAATTCATAACGAAATTCGAACAATATTTGGCGCTCTTTAATGCAAAATGAGCAATCGCTTTAGCACCTCCCTTTAGGCACCTGAACCCATCATATATTTCTCTTTACTACTATAGTAAGAAATATACATGAATGAACATCAAAAGGTAGGCTATTTTATAAGATAGCTTATAAAATGAATAGTTCCTTGAAGGCCTTGAAATTTTATTTACTTTGTTTTATTTTGTGAAACCTTGTTACGTATATGGAATAACCGTTTTATAAAAGCAATAAGCCCCATGAGGCCGTGGTTTACAGAGAATTTATAACAGCTAAAGGGGTTTTAGGCACTCTGGTCCATGTCGTGCCTAACAACACCCCTTAGCGGTTATAAATTCACTGTAAACCACGGGTTCTTGGGGCTTATTGCTTTATTACAGTACAACGTCAAAGGCTCCTTAATTGATTTTTTTTTGTCTGGAGCCCTGATATATGATATATGAAACCAGTTTCCCATGGTTAACATAAGTGTCATATTAAAGTAGCTACAAAATCCTAATAAACTTCCTTTGCAGAAATGTTTTGCTTAAGAAGTGTGATTCTTGGTATTGGTTTGCTATATAATGCAATCACATTCATCCATGTTTAACTATGGCTTAAGTATCCAAACTTGTTTTGGGGGCACTGTATCTTTGCAAATTTGTGCAAAATTTTTAAGCATATTTAATAATAAACAAGCTTAGGCATGCAAACCAGCCCACATAAAAAAATCCAAAAGAATGCCAATTAGCACAGCTGTAGGCTAAAGGGAGCAAAAGGTGCTTGATCATTTGTTGAATTGAGGCATGTTGATTTGAACGATTTTGATTGCCAGGCTTTATTCCTTCGAAAGAAATCTAGCCTTCACACAAAACACATTAGCAAGTGACAGTATCATATTCCAGCACATTATCTGAACTTCATTTTAAGTAAACTAAGCCCAGGACCTATTAAATATCCATATACAGTATACAAACACAACCAGAACCACAATATCCCAGTGACCTCTAATGACACCCTGACCTTCTAGCTGGCGCCAACGACTATCAAAATGAACTGCCGCAGACTGTAAATGGGGCTAAAGTGCACTGCTGGTGGTCTGCCAGGGTGACACTGCTGGCACTTTACCCACAGCTGATGCTAAATGGAACAGGACGTGACCTGTTCATGTAGCAGAGCCGCCCTTCTTCTGCAATAGTAAATGTGCAAAACCTAAACTCTAAATACTAAATAACTGATTACTGTCTCATATCCACAGTCTTTCCATCATTGATGACAATGTATTTCCTGACTAAACCAGACTAAGATCTTTACTTTTTGTTTAAATGCATTATATTTATTGAAGTTGTATCCCATAACTAGGTTGCACTCTTTGGTAACAGGCCATGTACTAAGATAGTAACTGTCTTTCTTTAATACCTTAGGTGACTTTTGTTTTCAGGAACATTTCAATTTAAAACAATGACATTTTTTGCTGCTGGATGTGAAGTTCTTGTCTCCCGCTAATACCCGTTGTTCAAGTCAACAAATCTAAAAAAGTATGGCTATAAAAACAGCATCATGAGCACATGATAAAATTAATATCTAGAAAAATAAAATTCTTTGTATCCTACATCCGGGACCCATGGATCTGGAAGAGCTGCAAGAGAGTTGGAAAAGTCATTATAGACACAGAAATACACTACCGTTCAAGTGTTTGTGGTCAATAAAATCTTTTCCTTTTTTTTTAAATAAATGAATTATATTATATTCAGAAATGATGCATTAATTTGGCCAAAAGTGACAAAGACATTTACAGTGTTACAAAAGATTTCAAATAAATGCTGTTCTGAATCTCCTGAAAAAAGTATCACAGTATCCACAAAAATATTTAGCAAAACAACTATTTTCAATATTATTGAAATAAGAAATATTTGAGCACCAAATTGGCAAATTAGAATGATTTATGAAGGATCATGTGACACTGAAGACTGGAGTAATGGCTGCTGAAAACTGTGCTTCACAACACAGGAATAAATTACATTTTAAAATGTACTAAAGGTTAATGAAATGTAGTTTCAGATTATTATATTATGCTTCTCTAGGTTAGTTCATAAAGTTTACAAAGTTTTTTGCGCCAAAAACGTCTAATATTTGTAAAAATCCTAATTTATACTCTCTGTGTTAAAAGCTTGAAAAGAGTCCGCACATTCAAACATTAAAGCATCACAAGCGAGATGAGAGCATTATATGCATTTTACTGAATAAAACAAGGCAAACGTTTCGGTCACATGTTGACCATTTTTAATGCCAAGCGAACAGTGTTAGAACTAGAAGCCATCTTAATTTAGGAATCACATGATAATTGTGTAAATTATCCATTGCTCTACATATACAGACATTGGGGCTTTTTTTTTTTTTTCTCTCTGTGGGTGTCCAGATTGATCATGTGATCTCTTCAATTATCATGTGATTCCTTAAATTAAGATGGCTTCTAGTTCTAACACTGTTAGCTTGGCATTGAAAATGGTCAACATGTGACCGAAACGTTTGCCTTGTTTTATTCAGTAAAATGCATATAATGTTCTCATCTCGCTTGTGATGCTTTAATGTTTGAATGTGCGGACTCTTTTCAAGCTCTTCATCTTTGGGTAACCGTTTTTGGTCTATGCACTTCAGTTGGATTTTTTTTGAAGGCGCGATGAGTCTCTGGCTGCTTCTCTACTCTCTGTGAAAAACACCTTGCAGAAACAAAAGTAAAAGCCAACTGCTGTGATTGGCTAACTTCGTCACACCATATCCATGCCCACTTTTACAGCATGTTATGCGTTTTGAAACTCAAGATGGCAAGGGCTGTGATAAGAACCGTATATATTTGAGCCCAAATCATATCCAGAGTCAGAGGAAATTAAAACAGCGCAGCAATTGCAACAGTCTGTTTCAGCGTGGTAATTATTTTTGATTGCTTAATTTTCGGTGTACATACTTGCATTATATTTTCATTGAAGAGTAATCTCTTATATTTGTAAAAAATCTTGATTCTCAATTTCATGATCCCTTTAAAACAGCTATTTTAAATTGTAATAATATTTCACTTAAAATGACTGTTTTTGCTGTATTTATGATCAAATAAACGCAGCCTTGGGTGAGCATAAGAGACTTCAAAAACAAAACAAAAAATATTACAGATCCCAATCTTTTGAACAGCAGTGTATGTCTACAGAAATATATCATTACTAATAATTTCTGATATGAATAGTATAGAGTGTGAAATATGGCTCCTTGTATATTCTATGTAGATACACAAAGATAACTTTTGCTGAAGATGTGGATATGGGTGGAGATGAAAGTGACTCGATGGCAATTTATGGAACAAACACTGTGCTAAAAATGAAGGAGTCATTCGGTCATAATTTCTGGTCTGATGACCTGTGCTAAAAATCCCATTTTAAAGCTATATTTATTCAAGGTGCACAATAGTTTGTCTGCACACTTATGAATTGAATTTAATGGAATAGTTACTTACCAGGGAAAATCATGCTTGGGAGTTGCTAGGAGGTGAAGGGTATTTCATTTCAGTGCACTGTTCTCATAAAAGGCAAGTAAAACTACAAACTTGCATAAGAAGGCTTTTTTTTTTTTTTACAGTTTAATATAGTTCTATTGTTGTTTCTTTGTGATTGTTTAATTTGGTGTACTGAAATGCAATTTTCCCGAAACCCTCCGACTACTAAAATTCTGTACATCTACCACTAATACAACCAACATGATGGGATTTCCTCACCAATTCCTTTGACACAAGTTTCTGCTAATCTCTAATCCACTCATTGGGGGTGGCATTTCTCTCTCCCACTTCCTCCTCCTCCTCTTCCTCCCTCGCTCCATCTTCCTCCTGTGTGTCCGAGGTCTAGTTGTGTTATGAGTGGACAACAGGGTGAACAGAAACCGGAGGGATCGCAGCACAACAGATGATGGCATAGTAAAAAAAAAAAATGAAAAAGTTATGAATATGTGAAGAGTATGTGTGCGAATGGATATCAAGGCTATTGATGTGGAATGAGATGAAGAGATGCAGATTTTGTAGGTTGTAAGCATGTTTTTGAAGAATGAGTCACAGTGCTTTACAGTGTTTGTGAGCTGGCGCGGAGAGCATAAAATGAGTTTATTTGTCTGTTGGTGCTCCAACCTTAGTCTTGTGGCTCTGCTCTGTCCCCAAACCTCCACCCGAGGCATGCAGCTCTTTTGACACCACACAGAGAAATTCAGCCTGGTCCTCTGTTCCATAGCTGTAAGATGAGCCAATGTTCACCATCTTGAAAAGAGAGAGAGGGCTTTCATTATGACACTTACTTGAGATTAGAGGAAAGGGGTAAGGAAATATAGGAAAACGTCAAGATGGATCCAATGCCTGGTCAGCTGTACCAAAAACATCTTCATTGCTTTCATTAGAGATAGGTCAGTTTGGTCAACCTTAGTTAGTCTTCCACCAACTGATTAGTCTATTGATGAGGTTCACCTAGTTTTCTTTGAAGTTTGATTTAGCTCCAATGTTTTTTTATGGCTGTGCTTTAAAGCAAAATAATTAGTAGACAACTTCTCAGAGAGGAGTTTAGTGTGTTGAAAGTGCTGATAGTGTGGTCAGTCGCGAAATTCCGAGGCGTGTTATTCCACGATAACAACCGGTTAAAGCTAATAACACAGGCTCATCCAGGTAACTGCAGTCAGCGATATTCGCTTGCTGGGAACATTTTTTTTCTTGGTGGAAGCTTTGCGTTTGGTTAGCTAATAAAATACTGAAACTCAATTCAATATTATGCGTACAATTATTTCATTATGTCATCCTGGTATTGCGGACGCGCTCTCTCGTTTCATACAAACGAAGCTGCTGCCATTTTGCGACAATTATGTACACTTTAATTGATTATAAGATAACTATCAAACTGATAAGATTTTAAATGAGTTTAGTCTTAAATCAATATCTTTTATCGCCTAAATTATTTATGTGGTGAAATGTTGCGCAATAAGTGGTATGACTGCACTGTATCCCTTAAATTTCCATCTAGTTTGAACTTGTCACTTGCTAGCAACTACTTTCTTCACAGAAGCTTTGCGTTTAAATATTTAAACTCAAATCAATATTTCATGTCTAATTATTTACTTACGTAGCAAGTAACCATTTAATAAGCAGGATAATGTACATCCAGCCAGTTGTTATCGCAAAACAATGCTGGCTGGATGTACATTATCCCTTAGCATTGATATAGCCTATTTAAATGTTGAACCTTTTAAATGTTTGTCTATGTATATATGCAGATGGATGTTTTTGGATGTTGCATCATGTCTCATGCTGTTTTTCAGTTCTCACACCATGAGCACTGCATTGAAAGAGGCTAGTTTAAATGGATAGTTTGCCCAGAAATTAACATTCGGTCAAAATTTGCTCATGTCGTTCCAAACCTGTATGACTTTCTTTCTTCTGTGCAGCACAAAAGTATATTTTGAGAAATATCTGTTAGTTTGTATTTATTCATGCAATGGAAATAGGCACCTATTTTGTTCGGTTACAAATGTTCCACAAAAATGCTTTTGTCTTTCACAGAAAAAAGAAATGCATACAGGATTAGAATGGTATGACACGGAGTAAAAAAAAGTCAATTTTCATTTTTGGGTGAACTGTCCTTTTAAGAAACACATCTGATTGGTATATGGTGGATGATAAATCACCCTTATTACTTAAAAATATGTAGTTTTCCTCCTGTCTTATGTGCACAATATCAGTGGGGATATGCAAAACTACATATTGACAAAAGCCTCGTTCAGACTGTCAGCCCAAATCCGATTTTTGTTCAAATTTTTAGATAGTCTGAACGGCAACGAACTACATGAAATCTGATTTTTGCAAATCCTTTTCGAGCTACATTCGTGTGTGGTTTCAAATCCTATTTAGGGCTGCAACAAACTATTATTTTGATAATCGATTAATCTAACCATTATTAGAATGATTAATTGACTAATCATCGATTATTTCGCTGATTAATCAGTAGACATTTTTTGATTATTCATCTTTTGCAATTAGTTAAAATATTGAGTTATACATATTCTAACAAATAAATTAAGGTAATCACTTCAGCTTTTGAAAGTCATATTATTTTATAATTTTATTACAATTATACAATTAATTTATACAAATAAATATTTTGGCACACAAAATGAGATGGCAGAGAAACTCTTATTCACCATTTAATTAGCTATATGAGAAAGTAGCTAAATGACACATCATTCTACCTAAAATCTCTTTTTGTAAGTCACATGGATAAGAAACAAAATAAAGGTTAAGTGATGACGTTTTATTTTTTTGATAAATTATTTTATTTACTTTCTTAAAATACCTTATAGGGTTATGATAATCAAAACAGTCTTGAGCTAGATCAAGCTTTGATCTCTGCCAACCAAACTATCACTTTAATTAAACGTTTTCTCCCCACTAATAAAAAGATGTTATCATTAGCTAGCTCCACACTGGAGAGCTGCGTTATAACAGAAAATCAAGTTATAATTCTAACTAAAAGCGACATTGACTCTGGTTTTTCATGTTTAATGCTGTAAAACTGCTTGATTTAAGGCTATCTATTGCATAAAGTACTAAATAAATAGACATGACATGACGTGACTGGACTTTACTGGAGTACTGAACTGCAGAGCTCGTGCAAACATCCACGTCGCTGTAATCAGATGCGTTTTAAATTCTCACAAATGTTTGCTCACTCACTGTATTTTTGTTTGGTAATTTTGTTGCAGTAGCACGAGATAGCTTGATTTCAAGATTTGAATTGAATAAAAAATGACAAGTAGTCAGTAATAAAATAAGAACAAATAAAGAAATTACTAATGATAGCACAAATAAAACAATAACGATAAGTCAAAAAAAATGAAATTAATTGCTTTTTAGTTTTTCAGGTAGGTCTATTAAGGGATTATTATTATTTATTTATTTTTTTTACCAATTATCCAAATAATGTTTAGTCCTAGAAAGCTATTATTATCAGAACACGTGAGCATAACATAGCGGTTAGCAGATCAATGAATGAGAGGGCAGCGTTACCAGAGTTGTCCATTTACCACACCATGTTACAACACAGTAGGGCTATTGCAAACAGAAACAATACTGTACTACTTAGATTCCTAAGTTTCCATTTCCTGTCGGCTTGATTTTTGAGTGGACTTTGCTGTTTCAATGAGCATGAACGTTAGAGCACTGCATTTCAGCTCGGGCCTGATGGGCCCCGACTTTTTTACGCTCCCTCAGGCCGAGCTTCGGGCCAATTTTCACGTTAGATGTGGGCCGGGCCTCGGGTCTGTTTTAGGCTTCTCCTTATTTTTATATTTTAGACATCCATCAGTTAGTGATGAAAAAATGTTTGCCGCGCTAGTGAAAACTACACGAGACCATGCTACCCCGACTGTCATGAGCGGCTCAACAGTGTTTAGTGTCCAATAGCAGCAGCATGGTGCATGCCGTCAGCACAGCTGAACAGTTCTGCGTTCAAATGCACGCAATAGGCTTAAGCTTGCCGCAAAGCATCGGCAAAAGTAATTGCCATGAATGTCGGGGGGAAATAGTTAGGAGATATTTGAATTATTTACTAATAAACTAGTGTTTTCTAAGTCGGTGTCGCAAGGGTGAAGTTGCCGAAGATCCTGACTCGCCATCTCCTTATTAGACGCGCCTTTAGAGCTAAATTTCCATTTTACGGATTGATTATAATGAAAGGAGTTTTTGGTTTGTTTTATTTCGTTAAGTAGTAATTTAAAGCTTTCTATAGATATATTTATCATGTCTGTGAGGCATGTATTCGCTGAGTTTCGGGCATTCGCATTTGCTGAGCGCACATTTATCTAGGTTTAACGTTTAAACATTGTTATATGCTTGAACTGGTTTATATCTATAGATTTTATTTTAGGCAAGTCGTGATGATTTGAGAAGGCTAAATTGGATCAAACATAGGCTCACTGTCTGCCGCTGGCCACTTGGCCTTTACTTTAAAAAACTAAAACTTATATTTAACAAACAAAAAATGCTCCAAACGTTTTTCTAAATTAACTTAAAAAAAACGAAACTAAATATAAAAACTTTGCCATTACATACAAAACTGAACTATATTAATAGCTGAAACGGTAGGGGGGGAAAAGATGGGCTCGGGCCGGTAATTCTGATAAGCTGTCAGACACGGGCCAGGCCTGAGCGTCTCGGGCCAGGGCCAGGCTAGGGCCTAAATTTGAGGCTCGTGCAGGGCTCTAAACGTTAAATGAGTGGAGCGCTGAGCAGCGTGCACACACATACAGTGGGGAAAAAAAGTATTTAGTCAGCCACCAATTGTGCAAGTTCTCCCACTTAAAAAGATGAGAGAGGCCTGTAATTTTCATCATAGGTATACCTCAACTATGAGCGACAAAATGAGAAAAAAAAATCCAGAAAATCACATTGTAGGATTTTTAAAGAATTTATTTGCAAATTATGGTGGAAAATAAGTATTTGGTCAATAACAAAATTTCATCTCAATACTTTGTTATATACCCTTTGTTGGCAATGACAGAGGTCAAACGTTTTCTGTAAGTCTT
>NW_015505236.1:790924-819433 GCF_001515645.1 Sinocyclocheilus grahami | reverse complement strand
TCAAAATGTGCAGTGTTGGGGTGCCTCCAGGACCAGGGTTGGGAACCACTGTTATAATAGATGCTTTTTTGAACATTTTAGCAATTTTAAAAATATTTTTTTTAAAGTATTTTTTTTACACTGCACCCCGGTTGGGAAACACTGCATTAAGTCATATAAGATCAAACGACAATAAAAATTTGTCGACAATATTTTTTTATTGTCGATAATGTCGACTAATCGTTTCAGTCCTAATCCTATTCAAATCGCATTCCTGGAAAGCCGTTGTTCACTGACGAGCTGCGCAAAACCACGTTCATATTCGCGCGATTTTTTTGCGCAGCTCGTCAGTGAACAACGGCTCTGTGTAGTTAAAGCTGCTCAATGTGAAAGCCTGCAGGTGATGGAGATTTACCGCTGATTACAGAACCGACTTTCTGACAAGATGCGCGTTAAATATCGCATGCGATTTATCGTGCAGTCCTAGATTTAGCCTAGCTTTTTCACGTTTTCACGCCACGTAAAACGTCAGACGCTTTTGTAGAAAACATAATGAACGTCTTTGCAGAAACAAGCTGGTGTTGTCATGCAGAATATACTGCTAGTATACACACCTCTTTGAGTTTTGAAACCAGCGGAGATGGCAGATGCTATGAAGACGCTCATTCCAACTTTCTGCGATTCTGCCACTCCCTCATAAGACAAAATCCATAATAATAATAATAATCCTGCGCGACGGCAACATGTTATCATGTCATAAGACAACATCTGTATTGCTGTTATTGTTGTTTTTAGCGTTGGCATAACAACGCAAAGCTATTGCCATAGAAACCATCGCACATTCCGTAAAATGAAAGAGCACTTCTGGACACACAAATCGGATATGAACAGTTGCGATACACTGTGTGGACAGCAGAGGCGGACAGTAACTAAGTAAATTTACTTGAGTATTGTACTTAAGTACACTTTTTGAGTATCGGTACTTTACTTGAGTATTATTTTTTCTGGGAACTTATGACTTTAACTTCACTACATTTGAAAGACAAATATTGTACTTTTCACTCCACTACATTTCTATCAAGGTCCTCGAAGTAGAAAGTCGTAAGCACCTTTGAAAGTCAGTGGGTGATTTCTTTCTTCTCTAAAAACTGTCTTTTTTCAGACAGTTTATCAGTAATCACTCTTGTAGGGCTACTTGAAGTGATTTCCCAGCATTTTTTGAACACCACTAGTTCCAAATGTGATATTTACAACAATTCAATAATAAGAAATTAATATTGTGGTTTATATTAGACTGATTTAATATTGTCTGACTTTGCTAAATTGTGTAAGTGAAAATACTACCTATAAAGCCACAGAAGAACTGTTGTGTGTCTCCTAATAAAACACAAAAGGTGTTTTACTGAAGCAGCACTGCGCAGACCGTTCTGTGTGTGACATCAAAGTACAGCGAGAGCGATTAGACAGCATTTTTAAATTTTTTGTTTTGATGTCAAATAAGTCCTACACATAGATGTGTCCAGAGCTGTGAGATCACTACCATCCTGCTTTTGTGGAGGTGTAGGGGTGTTAAATAATATATATTTTTTGTTTGTTTTTTCCCCATAGGTTTTTAACATTCTAAAAGCTCTTTATTCCAAAGATACTACAAGCTAGTCAGTGTATTCAGTAGGTGTAATGTATTGTAAGTTGCTTCAAAGGTATTGCAAGTATTACGTACAACAATAATAAAACAGTGAATTGACACAAAAAAGGACATTTACTTTTGGTACTTAAGTACTTTTAAATGTAAGTACTTCTGTACTTTTACTTAAGTAAAAATCTGTCTTTACAACTTTTACTTGTAATGGAGTAATATTTGACCAGCATTATCTGTACTTTCACTCAAGTAATGGAGTTGTGTACTTTGTCTGCCTCTGGTGGACAGTCAGTTATTCTAATCAGATTCCATCCGGATATGCACCAAATCAGATTTGGGCTGACAGTCTGCACGAAGCTAAAGCCGGAATCATATCATATAATTAGTCATTTTACAAAAAAAGAGGGTTTGGTGCAACTGACCATGTAAAATCCAGTTGAATGCAAATGTCAAAAAGTTTAATTTCACACTTTAGCTACATTACTGGACTCTGAATCTGAGGGGAGAATTGGACACTGGGAGCATTAGGATCAGGGGAAGGGTAATCAACTCAGTGTCAGTCCAACCCACAGTCCAGAGCAGTCCGGGGCGGGGTTTTCGGCAGGCGCGCACGCTGACCTGCTCAAACTTCCATCCGTCCGACATGGTGGACACCATCTGGGTCAGCTCCTCTTCCTGACACTGCAACACCCGGTACACATGCTTTGGTGGTACCTGCTGTATAAGAGACGGAGGGAGAGGGTGAAGACTGGTGAAGTGTAAAAAAGGAATGTGGCGGGAAGTAGAGGATGATGCCAAAGGGCAAGTACGGAAAGAAAAGCAAGAGTGGGCGGGAAACCGATGGCTGTTGCATAAGCACGCAAATAGTCATTAATGTACAGTAGAAACTGAGATGGACAGAAATACAGTGCCGAGAAAGTGAAGAAGCTGAAAAAATGGATACTAATGAAAAAAATGCTATTTTCTTTAGAAAATGAAGCTACATGGAGGAATGATAAAGACCCTGCTCATTACCTGTGTGGCCTTGGAGTCTCGCTCAAGAATCCTCTCTTTGATTAATTTAATCAGCGGTGTGATGTTGTAGAATTCTGCCTCCTCCAAGACACCTGAAGGCACAGACACACTTTGCTTTTCAAATCTGAACATGGATTTCGTTACAGTTATATGTTGTTTCGACTAGATATGCTCCAATATTGAAATTCCAAATAAATTAAAAATAAAACACTAAAAACTAAAATGAATTGCTGTAAATTCAACAAGTGAATTTAGGCATCACTACATTATAATGTACAGTATGAAAAACATTTATTTTGAGATTTGCTAAATATTATATTCGACAGTGTTTTTCAATTATTAGTGTTTTGTAAGTGAGCATTAGATGAAGGCAAAGGAAATCTAAATGTAAAAAATAGGGGAAATGAGAATGTACAATTAAATCTAATAGTGCGGTTAACTAGAAGTATTAAAAAACATTTATATAAAATTAAATATAAATAATAGATCATAAACCTGAAATTAAACGAAAATGTTAAATGTTGTCATGACAACTAACTGAAAGTACTAAAGTGACTAAAACTGAAACTGAATTTTCTATAACTAAATAGAAACAAACAAACAAATTAAAACTGAAAATATAAAAATAAAAACTAATTCAAAATATTAATACATACTGTAAAAGTATATAAAATAACAGTGCCAATAAATAGAAAAAAATGAAGATAATCATATAGTACCAATGTATCCCTGGTTATGATGTGTTATTAAATATATATTATAATATTAAAATAAGGCAATGCATTTTTAAAATGCATAGACTGACAACAGTTAATAGTGATAGTGAATTAACAGACCTTCTTCTGCCAACTCCTTGTTATAAACCAGCTTCCCATGTCGCAGATAGTTGAGTATGGGACCAAAATAGGTAGGGTCTCGGTCAATCACATAAGCACCAGTTTCATCCTACACAAACAGATCACAGCTCTCTCAATGATTAGATGTTTCATTATGTGCCATATAAATGTATAAATATCATTTCATCAAATATGTAGGCCTAATGTTATTTAAAAAATAAATTCACATTATTTAATCATGATTAGGGCTGTGCGATATTGAAGAAAAATGCTATATACGATAACTCATTAAATAATGCGATATAATGCTTAAAGTGCCACATGCTCAAATGAAATAGTTTTACTCAGTTGTTGCCGAGTCAGTTCTGTGAACTTCTATATACCAAGAGTTCCTGTAAAACCACAACAAATTCCTTGTGTTTGCGCACACTTAAGTGGTGAATAAAGCTCATTCTGATTCTGATTCTAATAAGAAAGCACCCCTACAACATCTTCTGAAAGGGAACGGTATGTGTTTTACTTGAGCATTACATAATGTCATTTTAACATGAGTTTAGGAACTGAATAATAAAAAGGAAAAATAAAACACTGCTTAGTATTTCCTCTTTTAATTCAATATGCACTGATTCTTATTTAAGCAACAGCATTTATTTAGGTAAGAGCAGTGAGTGATTTTCTCTTTGTCTTTTGTTCATGGCCCCAAATATTGCAAGCTGTAGCGATATGCATATTGCGATATGTACATTTGCGATATTTCGATAATTTAGATGTATTGCACAGCCCTAATCATGATGTATTTAACATTTTACGATTAAATATTAAAATAGTAAAATTACCATTTAATATTAGATATTGTTAATATTTAATAATGTGGTGACCGTTAGGAAATTCCCTATATAAATGTAGCACTGACTGTGCTGAAGCTGTTTAACGGATGTACAGGATGTAGGGTTGTGCCGATAAACGATAGTATCGTGTATTGACGATAGGGGTGTGAATTGGCACTGGTTTCACGATTCAATTCGATTACGATTATCACGTCAACGATTCGATTCAATTTGATATCACGATGCATCACGATTATATCAAATTTATTTTGTGCATTTTTATTAAATTAAAGTGAAAGTGACGTGACATGTGGCCAAGTATGGTGACCCATACTCGGAATTAGTGCTCTGCATTTATCCCATCCAAAGTGCACACACACACCGTGAACACACACCCGGAGCAGTGGGCGCCCGGGGAGCAGTTGGGGGTTCGGTGCCTTGCTCAAGGGCACCTCAGTCGTGGTATTGAAGGTGGGAGAGAGCGCTGTACATTCACTCCCCCCACCTACAATCCCTGCCGGTACGAGACTCGAACCCGCAACCTTTGGGTTGTAACCATTAGGCCACGACTTCCCCCACGACTTATATAAGCAGGTTACTTTTAAAAATAATTGTTATTAATTAATTAATATATAATTAATTAATTATTGTTAAGAATTAAAAGAAACTATATACTGTATATCAAAACATACAAGCAAATATAAAGTAATAAAGGGGGGAAAAGACAATTACAAGTGATAAACAAAAAGCACGTTCAGTATCTGGGAGGGCTTTAAGTATAGAAAGTGTACAGATTATCATAGTTATGGGTTTTTCTTTTTTCTCAGCATTATTGCCATTTTGATTAGTATTACTGATGAGATCATAGACACTGGCAGCTTTAATAGACTGCATTCACACTAATACACAGATCTATTTCCACATATCAGATGTTTTGTCCTGTTCTGAAAATATAACTGGCTATGTTTACATCAATTTCGTATCATAAAAGTAGATGCAAGTGCATTTAATCGCAGGCGCGAGCTTCAGGACAAACAAACACAAAGCTCACGTGAAAGTCTGTCAGTACGTGAGTTTCGTGCATCTAATACGTGCTGCATTCCAAACGGCAGAAATTAAAGCATATCTAAAGTAAAAGACTAAAATAACAGCGAGTGGAAGCACTGTCAAGCAATGTGCACGTGTCTCACAGCACTTATTCTGAAACAACAAACAGAACTACCACATTTTGCTATAAGTTTGATTGCATCATATAATAATTGCTGTTAATAGTGTTCATCGTCTGTTTTATTACGTCTTAAATAGATTTTTCCGTACATTTCTGCCATATGTACATTAACTGACAGTCACCACTGATAAGCTACCACTAAATATGGTAGAAACTCAATTTGCTGTAAAGTTGCTTTGCAATGATTTGTATCGTGAAAAGCGCTGTACAAATAAACTTGACTTGACTTATTCTGTGCAATGCACGATTATGCTGAGCTTATGAATGCAATGGCCAATCAGAAGCGTTCAGATGAGTTATCGCTGAAACGGCAGAGTTCTGTTGTTCAGCACGCGCTGACTGAATTCTGACTCGCGAATTCTCTCATCATAAACAACAAAGTGCAATGTAAGTATAAGAGATTTATTCATCATACAGTGTAGCATCACTGATTATAACCAGAGTGTTTTAAAGTGCATAAACTCACGCTAGACTGACCTTGTGATGATGTTCTTTGTAATGTAATTACCGTTTTCTGTAGCTGCTTTTTTGAATAACTGAGGAAATGTAAGCCTTATAATTAGTACCTTACGATTTTTCTATTAATTTGTTATCATGTTAAATACAAATTCAGTCATATTAAAAGCATTAGGCTGCTTTTAGCCTTACGCTGGAGTTGGTTTGCTTTCTGGTGTCGTGCCGAAAATCGATCGTCTGCCGAAAACTGATTGCCGCCCGCGTCCGTCCGTTTTACGCTGGCCAAAAAGTGATTACAGACTCTACTTATTGAGTGAACTGTTATTTCTGCCTCAAAATGACTTGATAGAAATAACAGTTCACTTTTTGGCAAGTGTAAAACGGCATTTTATGGGTTTTATTGGCCATTTAAAGGTATTTCAACATGTAAAAAGGACTGAATGAGCTAAAATCTATCAAATATCATATCAAAAAAGTAATTTTGAGGCAGAAAGAACAGTTCACTCACTAAGTAGAGTCTGTAATCCCTTTTTGGCAAGTGTACGGATGTTGTCGGACGGACGCGGACGATCAATTTTCGGCACGACACCGGCAATGAAACCAAGTAAATAAATTATTAGCACGATTATATCGTGTATTGGCGATTTCACAGGCTGAAGATAGGACGATATGAAAATTTAGCATATCGCCCAACACCAACAGGATGCTCTGAACAGTACATAACCCCAGGGGATAAAAATGTGACTTTGGCACAAGAGAGAAAACAACATTAAAGGAAAGGGCATGTGGAAAGTGGCAGTGAGCACAGGTCACATTAGCATGGCCACAGTATTTGTCCCAAAATGGCTGAGGGTCTCCTCTCCGCAATGAATTAACCTTAAGAGCTCGGCACAGCTCTAACAAGAGCAGGACATCATGTAGGCTACAACATGCCCTACAGAGAATATTACACAACTGAGCCCAGGGCATGAGCACTCAAAACCCACAAAGAGCAACAAGAGAAAAAGGGAGTGCACAGAAGCACACAAGGGTGAAAAAGGTAAAAAGAAAGAGAAAGATGTTGGCAAGACTGAAAAGAGGCACTGCAATGTTATAAAACCACTATAATAGAGAAAGAAGAAAGCATAAATGAGATAACTCACTGCAGATTCACAACATGAAAATGAACATGACAACATACCTACACAAAAAGTTATTTATCCTGTAGCCTATTGCAAATGAACACTCGCCAATCACAAAAAAAAGAGGTAAAAGTGGCTTTGGCAAGAAAAGCAATGTTAAGTACTTGTCTCTTATGCTCACCAAGGCTGCATTTATTTGATCAAAAATACAGTAAAAGCAGTAATATTTTATGACATTATTACGATTTAAAATAATTGACTTTTATTTTAAAAGGTAATATATTTCTGTTATGGTTAAGCTGAATTCTCAGTGTCAAGTGATCCTTCAGAAATCATTCTGATATACTGACTGGTGCTCAAGAAATAATTATTGTTATTATCAATGCTGAAAACAGTTGTGCCGGTAATGGTTAATTAGATAGTTAATATTGTTTTGTGGATTCTTAGATGAATAGAAAGTTCAAAAGAACAGCATTATTTGAAACAGATATCTTTTGTAAAATTATACATTTCTTTTCTGTCACTTTTGATCAATTTAATGTGACCTTGATAAATAAAAGTATTATTATTGCACAGCATTGTATAATTTAAAATAAATAATATAAAATACAGTTGCATGGCCCATATGAAATATTCATGCCCGGTAAATTTTCTTATTTCACCTTCCATTAATTTTGGACCCTGCATGACTCACTCTAGATTCACGACATGGACACGAACAGCATACATACTAGCATACACCAAACAAATGATCACATACAAAGTTGAAAAAGTATCAAAATATTTCCATTAGCGCCATAAAATCTCACAGACAAAAAGTAGCACAGAACATAATTTGCACATGCACACACACACACACACACACACAAAAATCCTATCTTCGAAACAGCAAGTGCAGCAGACAGCCTCACATTAGACATGACTAGACTTGACAGCAGGCATGACAACACCTGCGCATGACTCCTGCAGTGAGTCAGAAGAGACAAGCTGTCCCCCCCGCTCGGGATTTCACAAGAACAAGAGAACGCACAGGGTATTTACATAATTCTATTGTATATGCCTTAAATGCACAGAATTCAGCCGTCTAATTTCAAATTCATCTATCCGTGTTTATCTTGCGTTAACATTTAACTCTGCAGTTGCACAAGGAATTATAAGAACCAGGTCCCAATGGGAAACTAGCTGCAAGCCTGCATCCCATGGGAAATACCTGGTAGGCAAACAAAGAGCTTATTACTGCATAATAACCTATGCCATGTAAAGCCTCACAGCATGCTATAAGAAAGCTGAAAAAAACAATTTGAACTTCATCAATTCTGGCTCATGTTAAAAGCACATTCTCATTCAAGATGCAGAGAAACTACCTAATAATATTCACTGTAATAATAGTCAATACCTCCTCATGACAAAAAAAGTATGATGCGATTTAAATTTTTCCTTTCTCTTTGGAGTTTTACAAGCTCTTGGTGCATAAATAAGATCTGTAAAGTTGCAAAGACTAAAGTCTCAAATCCAAAGAGATATTCTTTATAAAAGTTAAGAGTCAGCCACGCCTACCTAAAATGGCTCGTTCTAACACGCCCCCACATGTCTACGTCACGATGTGGGAAGATTTGCATAACGCCGCCCAAATGTTCACGCAAAGAAAGAAGGCGTAACATTTATTCTTGCTGTAGTATTGTTGTTGCCGCGGCCGTCATGTCGTGAAGGCGCCGTGTTTCGTTGTGAAAGTGAAACTATTTTGTTTGGCCTTCCAAAAGAGGACAATATCCGCTTTGTCATGCCTAGAACTGATCCGTGCTGGTCGCTGAGGAAATACATCAACTTTGTGCTGTGGATCGCCAGATCGGCTTTCACCGTGGACAAAGCGGAGTCCAGCCCGGGGTCGCCACATGTGGTTGCCGCAAGCCCGCCGGCTGCCGCTCACTCAAGCCGGCCTCCGCTTACTCTAGGCCTCCAGCATCCGCTCACTCTAGCCCGCCGTGTGTGACACTGTGTTTCGTGGTGAAAGCGAAACTACTTTGTTTGGCCTTCCAAGAGAGGACACGACTAGAAATCAGTGGTTAAGTTGTATTTAAAACACTGTTCCAGAACAGTTCAACCCAAATATTCAGATGTGTGCAGCGCATTTTATGGAGGACTGTTTCCTGATCCTGGGAGAGTAAACTACAATGCCGGCTGTTCTGACTCACAGACTGTAAGTAAGTTTTTTTTTATATTTAAAGAATTTGCCACTGACGATTCAAACGCAAGTTTTGAGCAGTGTAGAGTAGCGCTTCTTGTTTGTAATTTCTCCGATCACAAATGCAGACATGGTTTTATGTTTACACAGTGCGATGCAAAGCAACGCCTAAAAAGTCATTATAATTCGTAATTATGTCCCCACTGGACGCAACAAATGCCTCGTTTATAATGGGTTTTAATGTTTTTGTGTCGTTGCTCCGGCCGGGATAAGGCATCACAATATGTTAAGGGGCACAACATTTCCGTCACACGCTTAAGATATTCGGCCAATCACAACGCACTGGATAGCTGGCCAATCAGAGCGCACCTTGCTTTTCAGACCGATGAGCTTTGTAAAAATCTACGCATTTCAGAAAGGTGGGGCATAGAGGAGAAACAATAATGTACAGTATGTGGAAAAGAATGTGTTTTTTGAACCTTAAACCGCATAAACATATTTTCTTTACACCAAATACACAAAATAATGTTCTTTTTAGCAACATCATATGCCCCCTTTAAAGGGGTAGTCCACCCAGAAATGAAAAATTGGTCATCATTTACTCACCCTAATTTCATTCCAGAATCATGAGACTTTCTTTCTTCTGTAGAACATAAAAAAAGATATTTTGAAGAATGCTAGTAACCAAACAGTTTCTTTCCCACTGACTTCCATTGTATATACAAAAAAACACACACACACACACACACAAAAACGATTTAAGTCAAAACTGTTTGGTTACCAACATTCTTCAAAATATCTTTATGTTCTACAGAAAAAACTAAGTCATACTGTTTTGGAACGACATGAGGGTGAGAAAAATCATGACAGACTTTCCAGTTAGAATTTCTCAGTTGCAAACAATTTTCTGGCTCAACACAATGGTTCTATAAACTTAAACTCTTTAAATGCATGTAAACTATCAGCGAAGAACAGACCAGGCCAGGAATAGAACAGAGAAGCCTCCATAGATATTTTTGTGCAGAGGGCTGGGAGTCTTCAAGGTGCCATGACTCTAATCTCATTAGAAGAGTGACATGAGCAGTGAGAGAGCACAAAACACCACAGCGGCCAGTAATAACTGAGCTGTGATGGGAGACCGCCTGTGCCTCATCACTTACTGTGGGGATGGAGGTACTTTGATTGTGGAATCAGAGGGAATATAAGAGGATAGCTTGGGAGGGGGTGGATACTGTGAAGGCAGAGTACCATCTGTTAAGTCAAATACTTTTTGTATGCCTTAGTTTTGTAAGAATAAAAGAGTAAATGGGAGCTAAAAATAACTTACTATATATGCGTAAAGCTCACAACATTTCACCCCAAAATCACAAAGGTGATTTTGAAAAATGTAAAACAGAAATAGGTACCTTATTGCAGGTTGTAGGTATTGGAAATATTGAAAATTTATATTTGGCATCCAATTAGAATTACATCCAGGTTCATTCGATTTGGGCCTTCCGAGCAGACACACAAAGACGTCATCTGCCAACAGGAAATTACATAATATATGAACCTTTGCTGCCAGAAGAAAAATTTTTATTGCAGTGGGTCAGTGATAAGACCCCCTTCACAGAAGAGTTGGCGTATGATGATATTTGCTTTGGTCCCACTGGAATTTCTGGCATGTGCGCTACATTCTGACAGATCAGTTCTATAAGATATGGATGCTTTATAGGGATGCACCGATATGAAAATTTTGGCCGATACCGATAACCGATTATTCTTTATTTTTGAAAGCCGATAACCGATATGTTGGCCGATAAATCTATATCCAAATTGTTATATACTTTTTGAGAGCCTGATTACAAAAAAGGTCTATTTGGATTATCGTAGGCCTCATTTCACTTTGGTTATTTAACAACAAGTTAAGTATCCTAACATTAAAGAGATACTCCACCCAAAAATAAAAAATCTGTCATTATTTACTCACCCTCATCTTGTTCCAAACATATATGACTTACTTTCTTCTGTGGAACATAAAAAATATATGAGGAGGATATTTGAGGAAATGTTTAAGTGTCTATACATACAATGGACGTCAAAGGGCTCCAATGTTGTTTGGTCTCCAACATTCTTTAAAATAGGTGACCCTGGACCACAAAACCAGTCACAAGGGTCGATTTTTTTTTAAATTGAGATATCATATATTCCCTTGGTGTGTTTTGTTAGGACAACATTTGGCCGAGAAGAGATACAACTATTTGAATATCTGGAATCTGGTGCAAAAAAATCTAAATGAAGTCCTTAACAATGCATATTACTAATCAAAAATTACGTTTTTATATATTTACGGTAGGAAATTTACAAAATATCTTCATGGAACATGATCTTTACTTAATGTCCTAATAATATCTGGCATTCAAAAATCGATCATTTTGACCCATACAGTCTATTATTGGCTATTGCGACAAATATACCCCAGCGACTTATGACTGGTTTTGTGGTCCAGGGTCACAAATCTTCTTTTCTGCTCCACAGAAGAAAGAAATGCATACAGGTTTGGAATGACACGAGGATGAGAAAATAATGACAGAATGTTAATTTTGCCATTTTAATTATGATTAAATAATTACCTTTAAAATATTCTGATAAAAACATTGTATTCATAAAATTAAAAAGTTACCAATTTAAAAAGTCAAACATTATGTTTTCATCATTATTATTAAATATTTAAATATTAAACAAGTTGTCAGTAATAATAATAGTTATCTACATGTAGTTATATCTAAATAGTTATTATCTAAATTATCTAAATGTAAAATATAATTTCATGAGATTCAACCCAGTAAGGGTGTGCTGATTATCCAAGAACTTCCCTCTGTACAATTTCGGCATCAGGTGGGCCACATTATCTGATGAAGGTATCGTGGAGTAAAATATGGATATTTCTAGCTAATAACTGCGACGCACCTCAACTGCACAAACACTGGGGGTCCGCATTATTGTGCATCCATCTGACTGAAGACCCCCGCTGCATCATTAATACACAGTCTAACATTAACATCACTCACTGCTGTCTTACCGTGTCAGAATGTAAGTCCTGCTGCTGACACAGTCGGTACAGAAATGAAGTCTGCTCCTTTAGCAGCGTTTGTCGTGTCGTTAGAAACACCGTCCCCCCGACGTTGAGACGGACCCATTTGCCGTTATTGCCCCCGGCACTATTAACAGCTGAACCGTTTCTTATGATATTTTCAGCCCCGCCGGATTCAACAGCAGTAGATGTGGCTGTTGTGGCTCCTTCGCTTCCCTCGTTGTCTTTATTGTTATTATTGTTGTTGTTATTATTGTTCAGATTGCTGTGCGTTGCTGAGAGGGATCCCGTTTCCGGTAAAGCCTGAGGCGCCGCCGTTTTTCCTTTGTCCTCCGTTGCCATTAGGGAACTACACTGAGGCTGGCGGGCGGTATGTAAGCGGGCTCTCGGTGCGGCTCGGGTGCTGTTCTGACGCCGTTCTGGCTCCCGCGGTGAAGCGGTGTGCTGCCGGACCGGTTTCGTTCGTATCATAAAAGTGGAATACATTGCGGCAGTTGATTGGCTCGTATCCTGCGACGTGTTAGCCCCGCCCACTCGCCCGTAGATGCTCTTTTGACGCAGAAACCTGCGCAGATTATAGGATGCTGGATGTATTTATGTATTAACAGCAATGAATATTTAAGATTCTGCTCTATGTCTAAGGCATTAATCGACTTGCTCTTTGGTACATTCTCAAATTATTCTGATAAAAGGATTGTCAGGTTGTACACAGTGGTTCACTGTTTTTTTTCTAGTCTTGATTGTGTTTATGGGGTGCAGTCTAACGTGTTAATGCTTCGGCTGCGCTTCTATTTTGCCACACTAAAGTTAGCAATAAACACGTTTAAATAATACACAATAAACATGTCTGTCAAAACGATCTCAAAGGAGGCTTTTATTTAGCAAATCAAGGAGTGAATTACTCATCCACTGTTTAAAAAAATACTTTAGCTGGGTTTCCACAGGCAGGGTCACAATTATCTACAGTGTATGAAGCTAAAGGTTTTTGGGTTAAGGTTCATAATGTAGAACATTTTAACATTGTATGCTGTATGTGCATAGGTAGCTAGCAAACAAGGAATACAGCTGGAATACATGGATACTGCTGGAAATGCTGCTATGGGGTATCCTATATATTATTTTAGGATTTTTTTGTTTGCCCCAGTGAAGCGTTTCTATTAATATAACTGATTAAGTAGTCAAACTCATTCCATCTCAGCAGAATAGTGTGGTACAGAAAGTCTATGCCCATAATGAATGAATTATGTTACTGATGCATAATGGTCAAAAGCAATAGCAAAAGTAATAGGTCAATATTATTAAATTGCAGACAAAGATTTTGAATAGCTAGGTTGGCTTGTACACTATATTGCCAAAAGTATTGGGACATCCCCTTCTAATAAACAGATTTGACTTCTTTAGTAATTTCCATGAGTACAAATTTTAATGTTTAAGCATATAATGATATTCTAGGGAATCGTGTGCTTCTAATTTTATAGCAATAGTTTGAACAGGACCCTTTTCTATTCTAACACATTTCCATCTTTGCTGCCACAATTTTAGAAGTGACTAAAATGATTGTACGCATATGTACAAGTCATTGGTGTTTGGTGATTCGTTTTTGGCTCAAGGTCTGCATTTAAAGTCACACCAGAGGTGTTCAGATGGGATTAGGACTTTGCTTTCTGCAGACCAGTCAAGATCTTCCACACTGACCGGAATCAATCCTTTTTTCTTTTTTTTCTTTTTTTTACCTGCCTTATACACAGAGGCATTGTTGTGTTAGAATAGAAAAGGGTCCTGTTCAAACTATTGGTATAAAATTAGAAGCACACAATTCCCTAGAATATCATTATATGCTTAAACATTACTCGTGGAAATTACTAAAGTAGTCAAACCTGTTCATTAGAAGGGGGTGTGTCCCAATACTTTGGGCAATGTCGATTAAATCCTTTCCAAGTCTTGCATCTGTATCCTCTAGACTGCTGTTCATACACTGTACAAAACTACTATCAGTCTTGGCTTGATCTCTGGAATCAAAGAGTAAAGGCTGCATGCTGATGAATGTAAAGTTGTACGTCTGAGGGAGCCCATGATGAGCTGTCCGATTAAAACGCCTCCAAGAGAAAAGGGGAAGACCATTCTGAGTAGTGGGTCCATTCACAGCTTCAGCCGAAAACATCTGGGCCATGTGATAATCTGTAACCTAAGTGCATGCAGCCTCCATTAGAATCACACTGTATCTTTACTAGTTTTTATGTAATAATAACACATCAACCAAAATGACCTATTTCTGTACCTTAGTATCATAACAGCCCCCTGGATGAGGTCGTCGAAGTCTCAGGTCATTTCGGCAGCAGATGGATTTACAAGGATGCTTGGTCGCCTTCGTTCTGAAATTCCACCTGCTCTGGTAAAACAATACCCATCTCAAAAAGCTCAGTTAAATGTATTTGCTGTGAGTAAAAAGCTTATTGTATTTCTAACATTTTATTCAAATTTTCTAGAGATCATTGGGCAATGCTTTGATGACATCGGGGGCCAGACTGACTCATCTGGACTTGAGCGACAATGCCTTCGGCCCTGATGGTGTAAAGGGAATTGAAAGCCTTCTGAAGAGCTCTGCATGCTACACCTTACGTGAGCTCAGGCTTAAGAATTGTGGCATGGGCATTGGAGGGGGTATGGTAAGTTTAGGTCAGCTCGATGTAACCGGTTTAAAAAAAGGCATCATAATTTGAGTGGTTATGATTTCAGATGTTTAAAAGCTTTAAAACAGTTTTAAACGTGTTAATATTTTTGGAGCTCATGAAACAGATGGAATATGTAGTTTTATTTCTTTATTTTATTATTATTTTCTTTTTTATAGATCCTTGCTTCTGCTTTGACTGAATCTCACAAGCAGTCTAGAGCAGCTGGCTCCCCCCTGAGGTTAAAAGTCTTCATAGCTGGACGTAATCGGCTGGAGAATGATGGTGCTACTGCACTTGCCAAAGCATTTAAGGTACTAAGGCATAATGTTTTATAAAAATATATATTTACACTATTGTTTAAAAGTTTAGGGTCAGTACCTTTTTTTAAATTAATACTTTTATTTAGCATAGATGTTTTACATTGATCAAAAGTGACTTCTATTTCCAATAAATGTTGCTCTTTTAAACTTTCTTGGTGACTACTTATATATTCCACTGCCATAAAATGTAAATATTTCTACTGTGTATTTCGCTTTGTTTGACTCTCTGTTCGTATTTTTTATTTTTTTAAACAGTTGTTAGGCAGTCTTGAGGAGGTCCATATGCCACAGAATGGAATCAACCATCCTGGTATCTCTGCTTTAGCCACTGCCTTAAAGCACAATCCAAACCTTCAGCTTCTCAACCTCAACGACAACACTTTTACTAAGAGAGGATCGATAGCCATGGCGGAGGTATGTTGAGCAACTCTGTATCATGACTTTATATGGTTAGAAGAGATGTTTATTAATGGCTGTCTGTGTGATTTCATCCATGTTTAGGCTATTAGGCACCTCCAGTGTCTTAAAGTCATCAATTTTGGGGACTGCTTGGTTCGCTCAGAAGGTGCGATTGCTTTAGCAGGGGCCCTTAGAGAGGGACTGCCATTCCTCAGGGTTAGTTGGTGCATGATACCAGCATTGAATCTAGCTGACACACACAAACGCTTCCATTCAGTGTTTGTTGATACTGTGGGCATTCTAAAATATTTGTTTTGTTTAGGAGCTGAATTTGTCATTTGGAGAGATCTGTGAGGCTGCAGCTGTGGTAGTTGCAAAGGCTGTTCGGGGCAAAGCTGATCTGGAGAAACTGGACCTGAATGGTAAAATAATAACATTTTGTTGTCACAGCATTTTATTACTACACAAGTATGCTCTCCCTGATCCACTACTGGTGCCCTGTCTTAAAAAAAAAGCCTCCTTTATGAATTATACTGTACTGAAACATTCTGCAAATATGATCAGGAATCTTAAATGCGTTAGGCCAGTGATTTAATATTTATTTTTTTTCAACGTGTTGTCTGTCACAATATTTAAAGGCTCCCCACATAAGGTTTTAGGTATTTCTGTCATAATTATGACAAGCTGCTTGCTTTCAAACTTTTTTATTAACAGAAATTGGTAGCTTTGATATATTTTATATATAAATCTGACATATTTTTATCTTTAATGTATATATGTATGTGTGTGTATTTTTTATTTATATATATATATACATAATGAATATACACAGTACACACACAAATAATATGTAAACATATTATTTTGAATGTGATTAATTGTTTTGCAGCCCTACACTTTATTAACATTATTTAATATTTACTAATTCACATGCATATCTTTCTGAACAAGTGTGGACCGGAGGTAGACTTCCGCCACAGTTCCATCGCCACCAACCTTAGACCACCTCCTAAAAGCTGTGTGACATCTTTTTTAAAATACAGTGCATGCATAATTATTAGGCAAGTTGATATTCTGATCATATTTTTTTTCACACATTTTAGCAATTCCAAACCACATCAATCTTAATAACTACTATTCATTTTATATTTAATCATTTATAAGTGATGTATAATTGTCCATGAAGCCTGGAAGGTGTACATAATTCAGGTGTACATAATTATTAGGCAGGTTTTCTTTTACAGATAAAATGAGCCCAAAAAAAAAAGATTTAACTCAGACCTTTAAGTCAAAAATTATTAAATGAGAAGGATGCAATACTAGAATTTGCAAAGTTAAGGCATGACCATTGGACAGTGAAATGCTTATTGAGTCAGCAAGGTCAGAAAAAACAGGTGAAGAGAGACACATGTTAACTGCAAAAGAATTAAAGGGATAGTTCACCCAAAAATGAAAATTTGATGTTTATCTGCTTACCCCCAGGGCATCCAAGATGTAGGTGACTGTTTCTTCAGTAGAACACAAACGAAGATTTTTAACTCAAACCGTTGCAGTCTGTCAGTCTTATAATGGAAGTGAATGGGAATCACGGCTTTGAGTCAAAACAAACATACACAAACAAAACCAAATTAAACCCTGCGGCTCGTGACGATACATTGATGTGTAAAGACATGAAACGATCGGTCTGTGCCAGAAACTGAACAGTATTTATATCTTTTTTTTTACCTCTCTTTACCTCTTGTCTCTTTTTTGGTTCATTTTATATGTAAAAGAAAACCTGCCTAATAATTCTGCACACCAGAATATAAGGAGTTTTTCACTTCCAGCCTTCATGGACAATTACAGTGGGTACGGAAAGTATTCAGACCCCCTTAAATGTTTAACTCTTTGTTATATTGCAGCCATTTGCTAAAATCATTTAAGTTTATTTTTTTTCCTCATTAATGTACACACAGCACCCCATATTGACAGAAAAACACAGAATTGTTGACATTTTTGCAGATTTATTAAAAAAGAAAAACTGAAATATCACATGGTCCTAAATATTCAGACCCTTTGCTCAGTATTTAGTAGAAGCACCCTTTTGATCTAATACAGCCATGAGTCTTTTTGGGAAAGAGGCAACAAGTTTTTCACACCTGGATTTGGGGATCCGCTGCCATTCCTCAAATCAACTTGCCTAATAATTATGCACACACTGAAGTGTCTCTGTTCTGTTGAATTAAGTTTGGTGTCAAAGTTGTTATTCTGTTGTAATCTTTTCTGGTTGCATGTTTAGGAAATTGCTTTGGAGAGGAAGGCTGTGAGGCTCTCAAGGAAGTGATGGAGAGCGTGAACATGGAAGATCTGCTGGGCTCGCTCAGGTATTTATCTGGGTTGTATTGGTTGTTTCTTGTATAAATAAATTGAAGGCAAATTCATATTTTCCTGTATTTGAAATACTTTTACAATTAGACTAATGAAAGATGTGCTTAATGCAGTGATGATGAAGGAGAGCCTGATGATGATGATGAGGAGGAGGAGGAGGAAGATGAAGATGAAGAGGATACAGAGGAAAATGGTGTCAATGGAGCAAAATATGTCATTGAAGAAAAGGTGATCCTAGCAAACATCTGCATGCCTGAATGGACTGCTAAACCTGATGTGTTTCTATTTTTACATCAAATGAACAATTTGGAGTTTACCTGCATTGTCCTCTCGCCACAGGAGGATCCTCACTGTGGTTCTGAGCTCACGTCCTTCCTCATCTCCCCATCAGCTGAGAAACTGATCTCCCTTGGAGCCAGAAGGATCCAGCTCATTGAGCAGCAGGTACATTGTTGATTCATAAGGTTCAGCTGGACATCAGGATGGTTTAACTTGTTCTCCAACCCAATGAAATCATTGCCTCTTTTTTTTTTTTTTTTTTTAGGTTGACGTCTCCGATGCTAGTAAGGTGTCAGATGTTTTTCTCAAGATTTCATCAGTATACAAAGACGAACCAGAAGTAAAGCAAGCTATATTTGAGAGCACTGGTATGACTTAATATCATACAATTAAACATTTAAAGGGGCAGTTCACCCCAAAATGAAAATTCTGTCTCCACTTACTCACCCTCATGTTGTTCCAAACCTGTGTGACTAATCAGCTGTTCATCTTCTTGGCCAGATGCCCTGTTGAAGAAAGTCTTTTCCAACTCCTACTCTCAATCTTATAGTTTTATCTCCTCACTGATAGTGAACCTGGGACTTTTAAAGGTACTATACTCGATGTGATGCTCAGTTCAGTTTGTCTTTCATTTCCCCCCGTTTTGTCAGTGTTGTTTATTACTGCTGCTTGCTTTTCCAGAGTGAAGATAAGAAGATAAAGAAGGTAGCTGTACTGCCTGGACACTTACTTGCTTTGGAGCGTGCAGCTGCACAAGAGTTTTTCCCTGAAGATCAGGCTGGAGTTCTGCAAGAATTTGTGTCACGGTTAGTTTGTGTTCAAAATATAATGTATATCTAGTTTTATTGCATTTTCCTGACCACCTATGCACTCAAAATAAAAGGTAGAAAGCTACAGTATCACTGCTACTTTAGGGTATTACCTTAAAGGGGTCCTTTTATGCTCTTTTACAAAGTCTTGATTTTGTTTTGGGGGTGTACTAGAACATGCTCTCATGCTTGGTGGTTTGAAAAACGCATTATTTTTCACATAATTTACATTATTAAAATACCTTTCTCCCCAGCCTGGCACAAACGGCTCGATTAGTTCTGGCTTTGATGAAGGTCCGCCTTCCGAAAAACAAAATGTGTTGTGATTGGTTAGCTGTCCCAGTGTGTTGTGATTGGCGAACAGCTTAGACAGTGTTTCATTACTGCCACGCCCCCTTGCTCAGTCTTTCAACAAAAACTTTTGGGTGAATCTGGCACTGTACTCCCTTGTGTTGTGGAAGCTGTCCTCAGTAAAATGCGCAGCACACAATAGCAAATTGTGGTTATAATGCTCAAGAACAGAGTTAAAAAATAAATTGCAACCACTGTTTCCTGACATCATCCGCTTTCGGAAGCCCACAAGCGTTCTAACCACGACCTCGCCCCTCCCCACCCCCCAACCATTAGAATTTCTGTAGGCGGGAATTATTTGTAATGATATTCCAATGAGCCGCTTTGTGATATCACAAAGCCCGGAAAACAAACGCTGTAGTCCAAACGAGCCGTTCTTTGTAGTTCTTGAAAAGGGATTATTAAAAAAATGAAATATCTCCCTTTGGAGTGGACTTTGAGATTTGTAACTTCTAGATCATCTTTATGCCAAAACATACACACTACACACTGACTAAAATTAAAAAAGTGAAAAAGCATAATAGGACCCCTTTAAGGTACAATAGCTAAAAGATACATCTTTGTACCTCTTTTACCCCTAAATGGTAAATGTTAGTACTTAAAATGGTACATATCAGTACAGTACCTTTGGAAAAGGTTACCACCCTAGTGACAGTTTTGTACCTTTTTTCTGTGTACTATAATGATCTTAAGACATTACATATATGTATTTGTTTGTTTTCCAGAAATGGCAAAGTCTTAGAATCCTGCTGCAATGCCAGAGATGCTCTCAAGACCACGTTGATGAAAAGGACCACTGCTTAATTCTTAAACCCCATTATAGAGCCACTGAAATTACTTACTACGGGTAAAAAAAAAACCTTGACAGGATACATTAAACTATTGATCTAGTTTATCTAAGTTCAGTCATGCAGATCTCAGACTGCAAAGGTTGGCAAAGTACAGTGATGACTAGTGCCTCATGACAATTAACTGAATTTCCTTACAGATCAACTGTAGACAGTTAGCTTTGAATAAGAGTGTTGTGTTCTTTCATCTCTTTTTAGAAATATTGCTTCTATTTTTATACATGGAAAGGGGAAATGGGGGGGAAAAGGCACTGGATGATAATTAGGACTTAATTATCGCTTAAACCTTAAATGATTGTAATGTTATAACTGATATTTCTGAACAATTGTCAATACTTAAACTGTCACATTGGCATGTTCACTCTCTCATGCCTTTTATTAGATGTGCCATATTGTGAGATACTGGTGGTGCAATTAAAACCAAAATCAAGTAGTATAAACATCTTAAAGTCTTTGGATTGAAATGAAGAAGGCAGTGAAAGTGAAGTGGAAATTTTTTTTTTGGACATTAGTATATTTAATACTAGAACTGGTATGCACTGAATATTGTCATATTTGCAACATTCCATTTTGTTGATATTAAACCGTTTTCTTTTCTTGGGAGAAAAATCGTGTTGTCTGTGTTTGTGTAATATTCACCATTTTCAAATGTAAAGCCGTTGCATGCAGTTATAAAGTCCTGTAGTTCAGCTCTCACTCCAATGCGCTTTCACCAAACGCCTGAGTGACACAAATGCCCCAAGTTCACTGAGCCTTGAGCGGTCCAGCAAGCCTGTCGGGCGATTTTCTCAGTGTCTTGACTCTGAAAAGAATATAGGTGTTGAACCACTTGGAGGGAGCCTTCTCTCCTCCGGTGGTGTATTTATGAGAGACTACGAACAGTGCGCGTCTTTGTGTGCTGCAGAGCCGTGGTCTGAAGTCTCATGGGACTCAACCAACATATTTCGCAGTTGGAAAATCATTTTTTCGGCTGCTTCGGTTTCGCTGCTCCGTAAGAAGTAGAGTTTTAAAACTCTTTTTATGTAACGATATTCTCCGCATTTGTTCGAAATTTTATTTTGTAAGTATTTTGTTTATGACGGAGCGTGTTTTTGTTTGTGAAGACCGTGAGAGAGTCCCTACAGATAAGGTAAGGAACATTTGAAGATTCTTATTGCGTTTTTGGAGTAAGTTATTGAATGTTTTATTACTTTAAAAATTTAAAATATTGTAAATGAGTTGTGGCTTCGAATGCTGAGTCTAAGTTATAAAATAAACTTCATGCTCAACAGCAGGGAATCTATACAGTCACACTGAGAATCTGCCATCAAACTGTATTAAAAGGTTTTCACCTACATGTAAAAAACAAAACAAAGCCATTATTGAAGAAGCAGACTTTACATAAATGCCAGAACATTGTTCTGGGGAACGAGTCTGATCAATAATTGATTTAATCGAATTCATAACATTTTAAACAACTTACCCTTTCCAAAATACCCTTTTCCACAGCTCACCTATTTGGTTAGATCTATCTTTATTATAAAGCTGACACTTGTACTGTATCACAGTGTTATTGTCATAACTTGTTTACACGTTTTTTTTAGTTTGGATGAATAAATGTAGAAATATGGCTATTATAAGAGGATTTAATTGTCAGATTTCACATTGGAGTCTGCTCCTGAAGTGCCTGTTTTGACATTCAGTTTTGAGAGAGTGAAGCAGTTGCATTCAACCATAAATTGTGAATGCCTTCAATCCAGCCAGTTCAAACATACCAGCAGAGCTCAACACTCTAAATCCTCAAATCATGCCACGATGGCAAACTAAACTGGCATAGTTTTAATTAAGCTTGCTGATTTTTTCACCTTACAAAGTAACCTGAATAAGGTAAATGAAGTTGTTACTTGGTGTTATACATTTTGTTTTACACAGAAAGACCAAAATGTTTAGCCTTCCCACGTTGTCGGTTATAATGTTACTTGCCCTGAAGTTCCATACTGTGCAGTCGGGCAAATGCCCAAAGTTCTGCATCTGTGACAACATCCAGCTCACGGTTGCTTGTGTCAACAAGAATCTCACTGAGGTGCCGCCTACCATTGATGAGGTAATCTGTGCACCACCCTGATCACTATGGCCTTATTTTTACTGAATTTCTATAAAATTATGTAATATTTGCATTGCTTTTATGCTGCCCTCTGTATATCTTCAAGATAACAGTGAAACTCGACCTGAGAGGAAATGACATGCAGGAGCTTCCTACAGGGGCGTTCACACACACCCCTTACCTCACCCACCTGTCGCTGCAGAACAGCAACATCCGAAGGGTGCGGGAAGGGGCTTTCCGCAGACTTGGCCGACTGGTCTTACTCAACCTGGCCAACAACAAGATTGAGATCCTGTACCAGGTAACGCAAGCAAGACACAATGGATTGGTCTTTATAATTGTAATTCTGGACAATCTTTGCATGCATCTCATAATTTCCTCTCCTAACACACTAGGAGTCATTTGATGGGCTTTCATCGCTGAAGCAGCTAATTATTGACCGAAACAGAGTGGAGGAGATCCAGCCTGGAGCTTTTTCACAGCTTGGCCTTCTCAACCTCCTCTCACTCACACGCAACCAATTGGTGTACATACCTAACATGGCATTTCAGGGTTTGCAGAACATCAAATGGCTACGTCTCAGTCACAATTCTCTCAATTATCTGGCAACAGAAGCATTTGCTGGCCTCTTCACTCTTACACGTTTGAGCCTGGATAACAATGAGCTGCAATTTTTCCCCACTGAGACAATGACAAGGTGAGCTTAAAGAAACATTCTAGGTTTAAGTTATTGACTTAGATGCCATGAACTAACAATGGACTACTTATATAAATATCAGTCTTTATACATTTAAAGGGGTCATATGATGCGATTTCAAGTTTTCCTTTCTCTTTGGAGAGTTACAAGCTGATTGTGCATAGATAAGATCCCTGAAGTTGCAAAGACTAAAGTCTCAAAACCAAAGAGATATTCTTTATCAAAGTTAAGACTGCCACACCCCCCTAAAACGCCTCGTTCTAACACGCCCCCACATATCTACCTCACTATGTGGAAATATTAGCATAATACCGCCCAAATGTTCACGCAAAGAAAGAAGGCGTGGTTTCAGTAACCACAGTTAGTGTTGAAGCAGCCATGTCAGGGAGACGCCTGTGTGTTTCTAGGCGAAAGCAAAAGCACTTTATTTGGCCTTCCAAAAGTAGATGCTTTTAGAAATCTTTAAGATCACTTACAACAGAACAGCAATGCATTTTATGGACGACCGTTTCATGAACCTAGGAGAGGAGGTAATTCTGACTTTGCTATGACAATCTAGCGCTTCTGAATCAGCTACTGATTTGTTGTTAGTTTAAGTATTTGCTATCGACTGTTCAAATGCGGAGTTTTGCGCATCGTGTGTGTGTGTGTGTGCTGCGCTTGTCGGAAGGAGGGACTTTGTAGAAAACGAAGCGTTTGAGAGAGGCGGGGCATAGAGGACCTACAATAATGTACAGTATTTGAAAAATAATGTGTTTTTTGAACATTAAAGCATGTCAACATATTCTGTTACACCAAATACACAAAATAATGATCTTTAAAAAAGCATCATATGACCCCTTTAACATTAACCTTGATCAGTGAGTCCAGGGGGGCCTCAAAATGACTTAAATGCTTTAAAGTAAGAGCAAACAAGCATTAAAATAAGCCCAACAACACCAAATTAAATATCTTCTTATTTTAACTGACCTTTCAAACCATTTTCTTTTTTCTTTGAAAAACCAGTTCAATTCTTATGGTCTTGAAAAATCTAGATATATGAGGAAGCCTCATTTTAAAATTGATTTCTAGGCCTGGAAAAGGCAGGTAAATGATAAAACAATAATAATATACAGATAATACAGCTGACAGATCTGGAAAATATTGATAGTTTTTTTGCCTCCAAAAACATGATTTCATTTCATAATGTTCATGAAACATGCTGATGATTGCTCTGAGCACAACAAATATCAGATGAAGTGAGTCGTACTGTCCACTTTTAACTTTAATATTTGGTATGTCCACCTTTTGCAGCAATTACAGCAGCGCACCTCTCTGGCATAGTGTCAATATATTTTCTGAGAACTTCAACACTGTACAAATACAGCTGACAGATCTGGAAAATATTGATAGTTTTTTTGCCTCCAAAACATGATTTCATTTCATAATGTTCATGAAACATGCTGATGATTGCTCTGAGCACAACAAATATCAGATGAAGTGAGTCGTACTGTCCACTTTTAACTTTAATATTTGGTATGTCCACCTTTTGCAGCAATTACAGCAGCGCACCTCTCTGGCATAGTGTCAATATATTTTCTGAGAACTTCAACACTAATGTTATCCCATGCCTTCTGCAACTCAAGCCAAAGGCTTTCCTTTGAATGTATAATAGATCTGTCTAGTTTATTTTCCAACTCACCCCATATTTGCTTGATGGGGTTGAGGTGTGGACTTTGAGGGGGCCAGTCCATCATTTCAATGTTCCAGCAGATTCCCTCCGTCGCAGGTAGTTCTGGCAATAGTTAGAAGAATGTTTGTCATGGTCATGGTGAAAATAAATCCAGGCCCAATAAAACGACTCCCAGATGGTACTCCGTGCCTCACCAAAATTTTGTGGTATACTTTCTTATCCATGATGCCATCAATTTTCTCTTAAGTCACCCGTTCCTGAGGCTGAAATGACACCCGACACCATAATACTTCCCACTCTGTGTTTAACTGTTGGCAAGTGACACTCATTTTTATATCTCTCCCACTCTCTCCATCAAATATTCACTCTTCGATTGTTGTCAAACTGTTGGACTCTTGGATTCATCAGTCCACAACACTTTATACCAATGTTCCTTTGTCCATTTCTTGTGTTCTTTTGCAAATTTCAAGCATTTCACTCTAGTTTTCTCTTTCAGTAATGGTTTCTTTGCTGCTGTTCTGCCAACAAGTTCTTCTTCTCCCAGTTTCTGACGTTGATCTTACCTCATGAGAACTGTGTGACCTTTCTTCAGTCATTGTGAGGTCTTTCTTCAGTCCTTAAGACTAAGAATTTTGAGATGCTTCACTTCACTCTCCTTTCGGTTCTGGTGTGAATTGGTGGCATCATGATGATCTAAATTGTACTTTACAGTGTTTGGACTGCATCTCACATCCTTGGCTATGCGGCGGTAACTCCAGCCAGCATCAAAATGGGCCTTTATTCGAACCCATTGCTCACTCGTTAGCTCCTTCTTCAGCCATGTTCAAAGAGCAACATGTGCTTCAAGACTACTTCTAGAGGCTTTGAATTTATTGGTGGTGTGGCCTCAGTGACAAAACCCTGATGTTACCAATCGCTTAATGGGCAGGATAGGCCTTGTACTTTCAAAAGAATCACACAGCTGTGTCCTAAGACTCTTGCACCACCATCAATTTAACCACAATCACACCTGACAATGATTACACAAGTAATTTGACTTCTTCTGTGAAGGAACATGATTGTGTGACTGTGACTACATTTACATGGACATCGGTAATCAAATTATTTACCTTATTCTAAATAAGAAAATATTAGAATTAAGGTGTACACATGAGTTGCTTTTAGAATATTCCTTTTATGTTCCCGTTTTAAATGTTATAGTACATAGATCGATTAGTAAAAGTAAAAGTGGGTGAGTGTGTCTGTGTGAATGGGTGAGTGAGTGTGTCCCAGCACTGGGGTTGCATGAGTTAGTGTACTCTCTGTGCTGGGTTGCGCGGCAGAAAGGGCATCCGGCGCAAAACATGTGCCAAATCAGTTGTGCGGACTCCGCTGTGGTGACCCCTGATAAAGGGAATAAGCCGAAAGAGAGAGAGTACATAGATCGATTAATGGCACACATCATTACGTTCCTTCCAGAATTTCACGTATAAACATATAGTTTGTCTTTGTTATGGTGCCATATACAGTTTTGGGTGTTTCATTTTTAAATTTACGAAAGCTTCAAGTGCAGTTAATTATTTGTCATGCTATACGTGCAAACAGATGATGGCATTGTTGAAGCCATGCCCTGCGTCCCAATGTGCATACTATCCACCCTATCTGCCTTAAATTACTAATATCACAAGACATGAGTTATATGACAAGATATGACAAAATGGCGCCGATGATGATGGCGTGCTCTGTAGTTGTTTTTGTTAGTTTGTCCTGTCTTTAGTTATATCCCTGCAATCAGTTTCACCAGAGACTAATTGCTGGACATTCGGCACTACACATCACCCGATATATTACCGGTTTTCAACTATTCTGATGTCATGCTGGACATAGTAGTTGGCGGAGTAGCTGCGCTGATCAAGCACTTCAGGAAGCGCAGAAGGGGGAAGCGAGCTGGCGCCCTCGTGAAGCTCAGGCAGCACGGATTTCGAACGCCATTGCCTAGCATCCATCTGGCGAACCTCCGCTCTCTACCCAACAAAACGGACAAACTCCTTCTGCTCTCCCGGACAAATAAAGATTTCTCACACTCTGTTGCTCTGTGTTTCACGGAAACCTGGCTGAATGATGCCATACCGGACAGCGCGTTGAGTCTGCCGGGCTTTCAGCTGTTTAGAGCGGATCACAACGCAGAATCTACGGGGAAATCACGTGTCGGCGGGACATGCTTTCACATCAACGAAAGGTGGTGTACAGATGTAACCGTGTTAAAGAAGCTGAAGCGCTTTTCATTAACTGTAAGCCTTTCTATTCGCCGCGGGAGTTTTGCTCGTTCATTCTCATCAGTGTCTACATTCCTCCGCAAGCACACGTGAACTCGGCTTTACAACAACTAGCTGATCAGATCACAGAGACAGAACAACAACACCCGGACTCTGTTTTAATCATTCTCGGGGACTTTAATAAAGCCAATCTCTCCCGTGAACTGCCAAAATACAGACAGCACATCACATGTCCCACCAGAGACAGTAATATATTGGATCACTGTTACACCACAATAAAGAATGCATATCACTCTGTCCCACGGGCAGCTTTGGGGCTCTCTGATCACTGTTTGGTTCATCTTATACCGACCTACAGGCAGAAACTGAAATCAGCTAAAGCTGTATTAAAATAAAGAGGAATTATTCTGAAAAGCTAAGGACTCCATTCACTTCCAGAGACTCGGCATCAGTGTGGAAAAGTCTGAAAGAGATCACCAACTACAAGACACCATCCCCCAGCACTGTGGAGAATCAACAACTGGCAAACAATCTGAAGGAGTTCTACTGCAGGTTTGAAAAAACCCCCCACACCCGCCCTGAAGACCTCCCCACACAACCATTCACACCTCCTGCAACCCCCCTCTCCCCCACACCTGCACCTCAAATCAGTGAAGACGAGGTGCGCCAGGTCTTCCGGAAGCAGAAAAGGAAAAAAGCACCAGGCCCAGATTGTGTTACACCAGTCTGTCTGAAATCCTGTGCTGACCAGTTGGCTCCCATCTTCACACAGATCACTGGAGCTGTGCGAAGTCCCTTCATGCTTCAAACGCTCCACCATCATCTCCATCCCAACGAAATCCAAAATTACAGTACTAAAGGACTACAGGCCTGTGGCTCTAACGTCTGTCGTCATGAAGTCATTTGAAAAACTGGTGCTGGCCCACCTGAAGGACATTACTGGACCCTTGCTGGATCCTCTTCAGTTTGCCTACAGAGCAAACAGGTGTGTGGACGATGCAGTCAACATAGGACTGCATTATGTTCTGCAACATCTAGACAGACCAGGGACTTATGTGAGAATCCTGTTTGTGGACTTCAGCTCGGCCTTTAACACGATCATCCTAAACCTCCTCCTGTCCAAACTAACTCAGCTCTCCGTGCCCACCTCCGTCTGTCAGTGGATCAACAGCTTCCTGACAGACAGGCAGCAGCTAATGAGGCTGGGAAAACTCACATCCAGCACCCGTAAGATCAGCACTGGAGCTCCTCGGGGTTGTGTTCTCTCTTCACTGCTCTTCTCCCTCTACACCAACGACTGCACATCTAAAGACCCCTCTGTCAAGCTCCTGAAGTTTGCAGACGACACCACACTCATCGGCCTCATTCAGGACGGTGACGAGTCTGCTTACAGACAGGAGGT
>NW_015505236.1:767543-790872 GCF_001515645.1 Sinocyclocheilus grahami | reverse complement strand
TTATGTTCGGTTGACTGCATTTTAGTTTGATGATGAATGGCTGAAATGTCAGGCAACGCTAGAACTAATGTTGTTTGTATGTGCGTGAGGCGCCTGTGCGATCAGATGGATTAAATCAAATAAAGATATAAAGAAAAGAAATTAAATGCATTAAGAGTGTCACAAAAACGAGCATAACCTATACTTGTTGCACAGTGTTTTTCCCCCCTTTTGTTAATCTTTTAATTATATTATAGCCTATTATATATTTTGTGTGATCCTATTGATTTGATTCCTTTTATAAACTTAATTTCTGTTTTTCTCCTTTCACAGAAGCGCTGCAGGTGCATGATGCGACGATTGAATCCTCACGGTCTTGTTTATGCTGCTATTCGTGCATATAAAGCTAAAGCCCTGTACAAAACAACAACAAAAAAAGACATTCTAATCTTACTGATTAACGATCGACTAATGAGCTTCGTTTGACGGTCAGGAATATAAAAATGAACAAAATGCTGTCAATCTACAATTCTCCACCGTATTTACTATGCTGTGCGCAACTTCAGGTAACTCAAAAACTTCCGTACACGAGCTGAGACCAGACGTGAGATTTGATCGTAGCCACCGCTCACGTCCATATTGATCAATTCCAAGTTTTGCGTTGAAACGACCGTACGCTCAATTTTCTGTCGTACGTTCGTTTCGTAAATGAGGCCCAATATACCTGTACATACAAAACTGTCTTATTGTAATATACCTGCACATACAATTGTCAATTTATATATTTTTATTTCTTATTTACTTGTTCTATTTTATATATTTTTTATTCTTCTTTTATTATCTGTGTTTTTGTACTGTCGCTGTCATTCTGTTGCACTGCGGAAGCTTCTGTCATGAAAACAAATTCCTCGTATGTGAAAACATACTTCTGATATCACATTGGGACACAGGCATGCTCTTTTGTTTGCCGTCAAATGGTTACCCACTGCCGTGTGTATCCTGTCGCAAAATGCGGTGAAAGGTCCTACACGACGGTAATAGTGTGATTAAGGTGTGTACAAAGCAATTTGCCTTGAAAATAGAAAATGCACAACGAAACAAATGTAAAACGAATGGGCAGAAACAGGAGTCAATGTGTGTGACAGAACTGTAAGAAACCGGTTGAATGAAATGACTTCAAATGAGATTTAAATATAGAAAAGCCAAACGAAAACCAGCATTAACACCTAAACAGAAGAAAACAAGGTTACAGTGGGCTAAAGAGAAGCAGTCATGGAGTGTGGATGGTTGGATGAAAGTGATATTCAGTGATGAATCCCGAATCTGCATTGGACAAGGAGATGATGCTGGAACTTTTGTCTGATGCCATTCTAATGAAACGTATAAAGATGACTGCCTGAAGAAAACAACCAAATTTCCCAAATCATTTATGATATGGGGTTGCATGTCAGGTAAAGGACCAGGGGAAATGGCAATCCTTATTTCAACAGTCAATGCACAAGTGTACATTGAAATTTTGGACACTTTTCTCATTCCATCAATAGAAAAGAAGTTAGGTGATGTCATATTTCAGGATGATAATGCATCTTGCCACAGAGAAAAGAGTGTTAAAGCTTTTCTTCAGGAAAGGCATATAACCTCAATGACATCTCAGTCCGATTGAAAATTTATGGTGGAAATTAAAAAAACTGGTCCATTGGGCCCCACACAGAACTAATGTTCACCTCGCAAAGCTGATCTGTCAACCGCTATTCGACAAAGTTGGAACCAGCTTGAAGAAGTCGTGGCCTAATGGTTAGAGAGTCGGAAAAAATGGCTGCCCACTGCTCTGGGTGTGTGTTCACTGCTGTGTGTGTGTGCACTTAGGATGGGATAAATGCAGAGCACTAATTCCAAGTATGGATCACCATACTTGGCCATATGTCACGTCACTTTCACTTTTCAAGAAGAATATTGTTTTTCATTAGTGAAGTCCATGCCCCAAAGAATTCAGGCCATCATAAAAGCAAGAGGAGCAACAAAGTACTAACTGTGTGTTTTGGTAGATTATTCCATAATTTTTTCCTCAACATTGAATGAGTCCATATTTTTTTTCTTCTACTTGATATGGAAAATACATTTTCATTAATTAAAAGTTTAATATCTTTTTTTTTTTTTAGGTATGTTTCACATAACCAGAATGTTGAATTATTAAACAAAAATAGTTTTGTGTGATACCTGTGATTCGTTTATTTGTTATGAAGTTGAAAATTTGGGTAATGATTGAAATAAGTGTGGTGATTCCATAATTTTTGCCAGGGGTTGTACCATAGACTGTAAAAAAAGATAAAATATAATTATTATAATAGTTGAAAAATGTGTTAACACTTAGATGTCTATGTGCCAACCTGCTACGATATACTTATTTTCCACAGTAAATAAATAAATGTTCATCAAATATTTTAAATGCTACAATATAATAACAGAATAATCAGTTTTAGAAAATATTTGAAAACTTACTTTAAAAGCATAGCATTATTTCTTACTCTTCTTTTCACTCATCTTTTTCTCTTCAGACTTCCAGAAGTAACTCGCTTAGAGCTAAGCTACAACCCCATGACCTACCTTGGAGAGGAGTCTGTATCTATGCCCAAACTCACTCACCTCTTTCTGGATCATAACTCCCTGCAGGATTTTTCAAACGCAGCTATCCTGCTTTCTCCTCGTCTCACTCATCTGGACCTAAGCCATAACCAGCTGCGCATCCTGCAGCCAATGGCCCCCGGCTCTCCCAAACTGACTCGCCTCAATCTGGCAGGCAACCCCATCTACTGCAGCTGCTACATGCGGCCTCTGCGTGAGTGGGCGATGAGGGAGCGTGTTCGCTTGGGTGGTACGTGTGGAGGTCCTGCACATCTGTCCGGTGAGAATCTGGAGGCGGTACAACCCGCTGATTTGCGCTGTCAGAGCCAGGAGGCCATGCTGAAGGCCGAGCTGGAGGAGCTGAGCAGACTGCCCACACTCCCCACAACCCCACCTCCAGATAAAGTCAAATGCCCAGCCAACTGTCAGTGTCAGGTGAGTGAAGACTTACTGGGGTAGATGCAAAAATAGAGTGACACTCCATTTCCCCCACTTAATTTATTTTACATTGACTTGACTGCAAAACATTATAAATGAGGAGCAATTTTATTTTATAAATTATTTTATAGTTTATTATGATTGTTATCATTAATATGAGATAAAATAATTTTCATTTGCATTCTCATAAGGCATGTCATGTGGTGCAGCTCCCCTAAAACCTAATAATTTGAGATATTTGAAAAAAATAAATAAACAAACAAACATTCTACCATGGAAAATGTGTTTATAACCTTTTTTTTAATTAAATAATGATTAATAATGATTAAAAGTTATTACTTTCTATTTTTCACCACAGGACATTTTTCAAAATAGTATTTAAAAATTCATAAACATTAACACTGTGTGCACATTTCTATTATACTGGCATATTTTTAAAAAATCTGTATTTTATTTATTTTTTTTAACAAAAAAGTTCTTTATCTTGAACTCTATTCAGGGTTATAATCAGTAACTAAAACTAAAACCATTTTAATTTCTTAAAATAAAATATGATTTTATTTCAGCCATTAGCCATTTCTCATTTTAAAAGTTGAAATACTAAAATAACTACATAGAAAAAGAAAACAAAAACTAATAAAAACGACAAAGGTAAAACAAGAAAATATTTAAATAAATTCTAATGCAAAAAATGTAACCGTATAAAGTAATTAAAAAAAAACACTATTGTCATTGACCCACATACATTTTACAGGTTGAGAACCACCACTCATCTTGTGAAAACAAAGGCCTCACCAAGATCCCCCGTGGATTTTCACTGGACACACGCTTGTTGGACTTGCGGGGCAACCATTTCCACTACGTCCCTGCAAGCAGTTTCCCAGGCACTGCGGAAGTGGTTTCCCTTCACATGCAGCGCTGCAAGATCCACGAGGTAGAAGATGGGGCTTTCAATGGAATGAAGAGTCTGGTCTACCTCTACCTCTCAGAAAATGACCTCACTTCTTTGAGTCCCGAGGCATTCAAGGGGTTGCCCCATCTCACTTACCTCCATCTGGAGAAGAATCGTTTCACTCAGTTCCCCAAAGGAGCATTCAGGCTGTTGCCTGGTCTGCTGGCTCTGCACATGGAGAATAATGCTGTCGCTAAACTAGAAGCAGGGATCCTGACAGGCGCTGAGAAACTGAGGGGCCTCTATCTCACTTCCAACGCCATCACAGCGGTTGCTTCCAGGGCCTTTGATCCTGCACTGGAATTGGATACTCTTCATCTAGGCACAAACAAACTCAAAGAAGTTCCAAGTGAGGCCCTTTCTAAAGCCAGCAGCCTAGCAGAGCTTAATCTCTCCCGTAACCCTATTCGCTGGATCGGACCAGAGGTTTTTCAGCCAGTTGCTGCCACACTTAAACATCTTTACCTTAATCATATGGGTTTAGAAAAGGTAAGGATAAAGCTTTTTCTAATGCTACAAGAGGAATGCCAAACTACGTTTAAATCTCTCTTCTCTCTTACCTTTTGAAGGTCTCTAAAGATTCACTAGCAGGACTGGGGTCTGGTCTGAGGAGTCTGTTTCTTGAAGGAAACCAACTTGAGGAGCTGCCAGACTTGGGGCCACTCACAGGACTCGAGGTCATAAACTTGGCAGAGAATCCACTGGTCTGCGATTGTCCACTGTTGCCTCTTCGCAAGTGAGTTTGAGTTTCTTCTTAAAATGAACACCACCATTCAAAAGTGTGGGCTCAGTAAAACTGGTAACACTTTACAATAAGGTTCCAGTCATCAACATTAGTAAAAATTAACTAACAATACTAAAGGCTTTAGACGTATTTTTCATTCTTAGTTAAAGGGTTAGTTCACCCAAAAATAAAAATTAGCCCATAAATTACTCCGCCCCGGAACTGCTTCCAGTGTACAACAGTGAGCGCAAGCTAGATTAAAGTGATTATTACGTTTTGAATATGGATATTTTTCTGACAAAAACGCATCGATTCGCTACAGAAGGCCTTTGTTTACCCCCCGGAGCCGTGTGAGACACTTTCTTTTTTTTTTTAATGGTTGGGCGCATTTTAATGAAGTGCTTTTGGACTGATGCATGCAACACCTGCTGAGTGCCATGAAACAGCTTGAAATATCAAAGACAATTTTTTTATATAACGCCGACTGGATTCGTCTGAAAGAAGAGCGTCATATACACCTAGGAGGACTTGAGGGTGAGTAATTTATGGGCTAATTTTCATTTTTGGGTGAACTAACCCTTTAATAGTTAATAGTTAAACTAATGGGATCTATTTGTAAAGCGTTACTGTAAAATTTTAAAAATAAAATAAATTAATAATTTTATTCAGCAAGGATGCATTAAATTGATCAAAAATTACATTTATTGCATTCCAGGAGATTTCAATTTCAAATAAATTTGGTTCTTTTGAACTTTCTGTTCATCCTAAAAAAAGTGTATCATGATTTCCACAAAACAATAAAGCAGAAATATTTTTAAAATATAAAAAATTATGAATTAGGCTTTGCCTTCACAGAAAGAAAATCACTCTCTCTCTCTCTCTCACACACACACACACACACACACACACATATATATATATATAAGTTGTTTTAAATTGTAATATTTCACAATATAAATGTTACTAGATTTTTGATATAAATGCAGCCTTAGTAAACCTAACAGATTCTTTAAGAATATCAAAAAAATCTTTTCAACAGTAGTGTATAAAAACATGTTTTTTCATATGCAATTTTGCCAGTCTTGTGATTTAGATTCTTCAATATGCTTTTGTCTTGACTTTTCGTTATTGATTTGTTCAAATACATTCATCTTACTGATGTCTGAAGTATGAATGGCCAATTTTTGCAGCAAGTTTTAATGAATGGGAGGGAGTTTTGTTTTGCAAGTTACAGTAGGTGCGTCCTAATTCGCATACTAATGCACTATTCTATGCTGTTTTGTAGTATAAATAGCGTGAGTAGTGTGTTCACACTGAAAATTCAAAAATAAAAGTGCATTTTGAATTCCTGGAGGATGATGCACTTAATGAAGCGTGGAATATTAGACACTTCATGCACTCAACTGTTGCAGCTTTAAATTACATAGCGCAGGGCGAGTGGATGTCAGACTCCAATGTTGAATGACAAAATAACTTTATTTAATTCATACACTGCACTGTTGAGTGCATAAGTACATAGTGTATAAGTGCTTGCCTTTCATAGTACGACACTTTATCTTAAAAGATTGAGAAAATTGATTCCGTTATGAGTTTTAGCTGTTAAAAAAAAAGTTACTACTGGTTTGGTTGAAAGGAGTTTGTTATGGTCTTACAGATTATTCATCATAGAGTGGCTTGAACTGACCTCCATCATTGCATTGTGGATACTTGTTCTTTTTGACCCTTGTATTGTTCCTTCTGCCACTAGGTGGATCGAGCTGGTGAATCTGAAGGTCAGAGCCACCTGTGGCCACCCACCAGAACTCAGAGGTCAAAGGGTCAAAGACGTCCATGTTTTTAAGAGCTGCCCAGGGGGGAAGCATCCTCTTATTCAGCACCCAAAACCAACCAAGGCCTCAAAGACTGAATCTGCTCTTATCAGTCCTCCAAAAGTCATCAAGATAGTCAAAGCCAAAGGCAAACCAAGCAAACGTGCAAAGCCTAATACAATGCAGAAAAGTACCACGAAGAAAAGGAAGTCAGTGTGATTCTGCTGTATTTACATCACAGTAACTGATGTAGATAAATATAACCTGAAGCCCATTTTAAACGGTTTTCATTATTGAGGGTGCTTGTTTTATATATGACTGTTTAGAGTGTTCAATTAACCTGCTTGATTGTCAAAGGAATGTACTATGCTAGTTCAGTGGTCAGTAAAAAATTATTCACTTCTGGTAATATACCTTGAAATCACCAAGAATTTGAAGATTGTTTAGGCTTAATTCTGTTGCAAGTCAGAAAGTGCCTTAACACAAATGAAGTCATTTTAATAGAAGATTGCAAGATTTCAGTTATGTGAAAAAATTAGAACTGTATAAAAATAAAGTAATAATATAACAGCTTGGTTGAGTTAAATAACTACCAGTGTTATTTCAGAACAAAAAATAATGGTTAATAAACAGACTACCTGTGTTTAATACTAAAATCCACTAAATAGACAATCTGGTTCACACATTTGCATATATATATATATCTATATATATATATTAGCAGAGTAGGGTTAAACGGAGTCCTCCAGTTTGAAGGTTGTGAAGGGTTCTGGGTTGTCCCGTTCTTTGGTTTGTGCACTGGATAATAAGGGGGTTTCCATTTCCTCCACTTTTACTGCAATAACTGTAGAGAGACAGGCAAATCATGTAAGAACTAAGTATATACATATATATTTTTGAATATACATTTTTTTGAATGAAGAGATTGCTACATACTTTCTTCCTCAGGTTCAGTCTTTATTTGTAAGGTAAGTGGAGTGACAGAAGGGTTTGATGCCTCTTGTGATTGATTCTTCTCTGGATTCTCAGTGGGCTGTGCGGGCTGGGTTTTAGATGTGCATTTACTCATGTTTTTCTTTATAAATCTGCGCTCTAAAGTGAAAAATACAGAATCATAAGAGAATGAAAGGATGCTACTGACAACACAATATAAAACTAGTTAAGAGAAATTTGATGAATGTAACCATCATGTGCTTTAAATATTTAAATCGTTTAAGAGTCAACAATTCATCGAAATAACCAAAAATTAAACTTACTCCTTTTTCCCATAAAAGGTTTTGCCTTTTTGCCTATGTGTGAGTGTTCCTGTCCCTGAGGTGGTTCTACACAAGAGAGCAAAATACAACATGTAACAACCAAATTTTGGACCGCATATATGAATACTATGAAAACTGCAATTATTTTACCTGGGCCGATGGGTGGCTGCAGCTGGTAGCCAGTGATTTCACACCAACCCACAGGATAAATTTCAGGAGACTGACCGTCTACCCACTGATCAAACTCAGGCTCCCAGCCATCAAAGTGAAGAAGGAGAAGCCGGCCTACGCAGCGCCTAACAGTGGCCACACACACCAACCGCGGCTCCATGAGGTCCACTGCCTCTAGCTTCATACCTGAGGTAAAGCCATGACCTACATCATCCTGGGAAAGACATATGAGGGAGGGACCACCAGATGAGCTTAAAACATAAACTCACATACGCATTAACATATTGTATATGGCTCAACTATCAAAATAAAAGCTTTACGGTGTTGAAAAGTCTTCGTGGAGCAGCTACAGTTCCTGTTTCTTCTAAATATTTCGTCCATATGAATGTGGCATGATCATAACCTGATGAGAAAGGAGGCAATTTCAACAATTTTTCAACAATTTCTTTTACTTAAATCTTGATTTTAGAAGTTGAAGACATTACCAGGAGGTAGGGTAAGAGGTATGTTGTTGTTCTCACAGTATCCAACAGGTAAAATGGCATGCGAGTTGGCATGATAACAAAACCAGTCAGAGCCATCACCGATCTCGACACCGTCGATGCCTACCATGATGTATCCATCTAGCAACACCTGAGTGATAAGATAATCCCGGTCAATGCAAATACTTTTAACAATGTACTGAAATTATTCGCTTCAAGTAATAAATAGTGGCTGTATCGTACCTTACGGACTGATGCGACGCAGATGTTCCCAAGGTTCAGAGGATCAATTGCTTCAAGTTTCATGCCTTCCTCAAAAAACTTATCTCCCATGTAAACTGTCCTCAACTGTTTGCATAGAGTAAGGAATTATACATAGTAAATGATTACATGGTGTAAGATTTTTAAACTCACAAAAAGAAAAAAAATTAATTATGACTATTTTAGTTTAACATATTAGTGAAATGGTATATGCGCTAACCTTCTTGAACTGATCTGGCACACTGTTTTGAAGGACTTTGCGAAATGCTGGATGGCTACTCATGTTGACACTCGTATCTATGTGAGAAATAAGCATATTTTCTACAAATAACAAGAAACAAATGACAAAAAAGTATGAAAAAAAACAAGGTAATTTTTTTAATGTGAGCCATGAAAATAATAATCATTATTAACACTTTATTTTTAAGGTGTCCTTGTTACAAGTTACATGTACTTATTATAATAACAATAAATTATACATAATTACATGCAAGTAACACTAAGCCAAACCCTAATCCTAACCATATAGTAAATACATGTAGTTAATTAATATTACTCAGTACTTAAATGTATAATTACACTTTAACAAGTACACCTTAAAATAAAGTGTAACCTAATAATCTTTACAAAAATAAATAATACAAATTTCCTTTTTTCTACGGAGCCCTGCACATGACATAAAATTAAGGCGGCGACAAATTAAGAATGATTTACCCAAGATTAACTAATTTGTGGTGGCAACGTTTTATTAATTCACTCGTTTCAGTTACACCCTTCCCACAACTGGCTATCATTTCACTAAAACAAGTCAACAAATATGTTGGCAAATATGTCATGGAAACAAATTCTTCTTATAAAACCCTATCTTTATTGGACAATTATGAATGATATTAAAGGGGTCCTATTATGCTCTTTTACAAAGTCTTGATGTTGTTTTGGGGGTGTAACTAGAACATGCTCTCATACTAGGTTGTTCGAAAAACACATTATTTTTCACATATTTTACATTATTACAACACCTCTCTCCCCAGTCTGGCATGAACAGCTCGAATAGTTTCTGGAATCAAATGAAGGCCCGCCTTCTGAAATACGAAATGTGCTGTGATTGGTTAGCTGGGCCAGTGTGTGTTGTGATTGGCAGCACTCGGCGCCTGGTCGGGAAATGTCATGCCCCTTACCATAGCTCATCTACCATAGCTTCGGTGTAAATATTGCTCAAAATCAAATCAATTTGAGCACGATTTAAACCCGGCTGATTGTAACCACTCTAAGTTCGTCTGCTTTGGGAAAGCTAGCGTGTCTCCGACATACTGTAGTGATAACACTCGTTGCCTTCTCTAGTGCAGCTCAACCAGGTCTCGTCCCATTCGTCGGTATTTGTGATATCACAAATCCCGGAAAATATGCACTGTAGTCCAAACGAGTCATTCGTTGTAGTTTTTGAAAAGTGATTTCTGTTAAATAAAATATCTCCTTTTGAAGTGGACTTTGAGCTTTGTAACTTTACAGATCTTTTTTATGCTCAAACAGCAACATTACAGACTAACTAAAGCTGAAAAAGTGAAAAAGCATAATAGGACCCCTTTAAGAAAATCCAAATGTGTGTCATGTGTGGGGATCAGTATTTTTCAGCTTGCTCATGTCAAATTTTCTGCATGTTTGTAATAACATTTTGTATATCTGTCTGTATCTCTCAGTTTCTTCTCACCTGTTTCTTTGATTGAGTGACCCACTCTTTCAGACCAGCCTACAGGGTGTAATAGAGGACTCTGCATGTGACACCAGAAATCTGAGAGCACTTCACCCGAGGGTCCCAGGCCCCCATCCTCATACAGCAGTCTGAGTCGGCCTCCTACAACAGTATCCACCACTGCCAAACGAGTACGGCTCACCTGCGAGCGATCGACCACCTCCACCCGAACCGCCTGCCTGAATGGACACCTCAAACAGTCTGCCATCTAAAACACAGACAGATGGGAAACAGAGGTTAACAGTTATGCAGAAAGGAAAGAAAAACAGATGGCATCAATGGAATAGTAATTTGCCAGTGCTGTCACCTTGACATGAAAGTCAACAGGAAGAGTGTGCGCTCCAACCAGTCTCTCCATAAGGTAGGATTTCCAGTCTTTAATATGCTGGTGGACCTCTATAGGAAAAGAAATCATCAAGATTTAGCATTTTTATAGAATTTATACCCGGTGACCTATGGTGTAAACACTCACCTTGAGGGGGCACTAGGAGCTTGCTGTTCACTGCACACCAGCCTATAGGATGAACATCAGCTGTGCCTAAATTACACCACAGGTCATGGCTGTCATCATCCTCAAAACCCTCATAACGCAGAAGAGCCATATAGCCTGAGAGAAACACAACAAATCGAATTAACACACAATATCACGTAATGGTACCCGTAATTAAATTGAACTGCACACTAAAAATGTACAGTGTTTTATTAAAATAACATTTATTACAACCTAACAAACTACTCTGTGAATGTGTAGCTTTAAAAACCATGTTGTCATATAAACATACAGTCAGTGTAACCACTTTATTTTTGTTTTTGTGTGCACTGTGCAGACAGGCTAGTTTGATCATTTGTTTAATTAGTTTTGGTTCTTTATTGTCTTTGTATATTAATTTGTTGTTACAAGTCTGTTTAACTCATTCGATACAGACAGCAAACTCAATTTAGGGAAATTATAATGACTTGATAAAATATAAAACACACTTATGTTCTAAGTTTGAGGTCAGTAAGTTTCTTTAAATAAAGTATTACTTTTATTAAGCAAGACCACATTAAACTGATTGGGGAAAAAAGACAGTAAAGACATTTATAATCCCATTCGATTTGAAATATTTTTTTGAACTTTCTATTCACCAAAGACTCGGGGAAAAATACGGTTTCCACAAAAATATTAAGCGGCACAACTGTTTACAATAAATTTTTCTTGCGCACCAAATCAGCAAGACTGAAGTAGAAACTTTCTGAAAATTCAGCTTTGCCTTCACAGGAATAAATTACACTTTAAAATATAATAAAATAGAAAACTGTTATTTTAAATTGCAATGATATTTCATAATGTGACTGCTTTTACTGTATTTTCATTTATCAAATAAATGAAGTCTTGGTAAGCATAAAAGACTTTTCAAAACACACACACAAATATTAACATAATTATTTCAAATATATTTATATTTTATTACAAATATGAATAATATGGAGTTATATACCTGCCAGCTGTACAACAGTGGCGATCCAGTACACCTTACTTGGCAAGGCTGTGTGAGTGTTGAGAACCTCCACTTTTAACCTCACATAGATGTCGTCCCATTGAGCGCAGAGTGGTACCTGTCATATGGGGAGTAATGGATTGACCATCATAATGCAATAGCAACAATAATGTGAAGGACATTTACACATTGTTGTAAACATTGTTATAACATTCACCACATTTATTTTTCACAGGAACATTTTTGCAAGAACCACAGTGGATAGAAAACACTCACATGTCTGAAGCAGGATACTGGGGCAGCGAGGAGGCCACTTTTCTCAAGGTAATTACCCCAGTCAAATCCAGCCAAAGTAGCTTGGACATAGACAGTACCATATCAACATTTAGATATTTATATAGCTCACTGTAGTGAAACTTAAGAGTAATCTGTGTGTTTTCTTACCATCTTGTCCAAATGCTCTGCTCTCCTGATGTTGCTCATTCACTTTTGAGTGTGAAGCCTCAGTCTGTGATTTCAGAGACAGTTTGTGTGATGACTTCCTAGTGGGTGGCCTTCCCTGAGTACATAGACACACAAAAATTTAGTCACTGTTCGAATAAATGTGGGTATAAATACTTTGCCAGACATTCCCACCTGCAGTCGTGCAATAATTGAGGATTTCTTTGAGTTGGATGAGTATGAACGTGAGCATGATACACTACAGAAGCGCTTGGACCTGGAGAAGAAGGTTTCCGTGGTGCCTTTGGTTCCACACATTTCACATGTAACTGCAGAGACATAAAATTGAGTTGGGTTTACAAATATTTGTGCATGTTTATTAATACAAGTGTTCCTGAATTTACCCATTCCATCACTTTCTGCACAGGAAGAAAGTGTCACAGAATTATTAACATCATCATCACTGGAATTCTGCTGATTGTGGTGTTCTCCATCAAATATTCTTTCTTCTCCATCATTCATAAATGTCCATTCCTGTTCATCCTTTTTAGGAAAAGCAAAGTTATTTATTAATGAATCAAAACAATGGTTAAAAAAGTAGTAATAAAATGCTGATATACACACACACACACACACACATACACACACACATACCACCGGTCAAAAGCTTGGAATAATTTTTTGCTCGTCAAGGCTGCATTTGTTTGATTAAAAATACAGTAAAATATTACAAATGTAAAGTAATGGTTTAAAGCAGTTTAAAATATATATATCTTTAAATCAGATTTATTCCTGTGTAGGCAAAGCTGAATTTTCAGCAGCCATTACTTCAGTCTTTCAGTGTTACATGATCTTTTAGAAATCATTCTAATATAATGTTTTGTTGCCCAAGAAACCAATCTTATTATTATCAATGCTGATAGCAGTTGTGCTTAATATTTTTGATATAATTAGTGCTGTCAAATGATTAATCACATCCAAAATAAAAGTTTTTGTTTACATAATACAGTATGTGGGTGTTCTGTGTATATTTATTATGTATATATAAATACAAACACATACAGAATATATTTGGAAAATATTTATATGTATTTACATGTGTATATTTATATAATATATAAATATTTAATATATAAACAATATATTTTTCTTAAATATGTATATGCATGTGTGTGTGTATTTATATATACATAAATATACAAAGTATATTGTGTGAACAAAAACTTTTATTTTGGATGCGATTAATCGCGATTAATTGTTTGACAGCACTAATATTTACATAGGCCTAGATTATAAATGTCATTTTGATCGGTTGAATCTGACGTTGCTGAATAAAAGCATTTGAATTGTTTCTTAAGAAATCTTACTGGCCTCAAACTTTAGCACTTTTCCAATTATTATTATATTTATTTATTTTTGGCAGGTTTGGGCCTCCATACACGCCTCGGGCTTTTTCAAAGAGTGTGCACTGAAAGAAGAAAGAGTCACGATGAAACACTCACTGATGCGAGCTGTTGAGGTTCAGTGGTCGCTCTGCGTCCCCTCTTCGTACAAAAGGAACAGGAGACACCGCTTCCTCCGCAGTTACTGCACGGTGGTCGGATGAAAATCGTCGGGACAGCTCCATCCTTTAGTTTCAGCCCTTTGAATCCCATCGTCTTTGCAGCGGCATAAGATTTCGGATCAAAGCAGTCCTTGCTGAAGTGCTCAGAGCATAGATGGGAGTACGTCTTGGCGACCCATTTCTTTCGGGTCTTCTTGACCTGCTTCTCCCATTTGCGGAACTCCTCGGGGTCTTTGGGAAATCTGAACATTGCGACATTTTGCCCGCTGAACTTCCCACAGCCATAAGCAACACATCGCTTAGGCATTTGTACTTTTTTTATATTGATGTGGGATCAAATAAAGGTCCACAGCGTCTTCAGGAATATAGTTTGCAGCTGGCTCCAAATGTTGTCTGGGAATTACATTCAAGAAGCATTAAAACATTTAAATAACTTAGTTCCACCAGATCACATTAAACCACATTACTTTACGGTTACTAGCAATCATTCAATGGTGCATGCATATAAACAAAGCTTATGAAGAGCATCTAAGAGCTCCCTATAAATGGTAACCACTGAGCAAAACTCCAAGCAAAAATATGCACATTGTTGTGTGTAAAACAGAACTCCACAACAAAACATTTCTCACCAGCTTTAACTCTTAGAAAATACAATGTGGTGTGGTGGTTTGCCTATCGTGAACAGCGCATTATCGCCATCATCCGGACTGGAGAACCAGAACAGTTACATTACAAAATTATTTTATTAACCTGTATCATTTTATACGCTGGTTGTTTGTAATACGATGTGATTTTATAAAACCCTTAGTAACACAGAAAACTATTTATTTCATCTATTATACATTAGCTATTAATTCAACAATATAATAGCCTGGAGGCACGACCTGGTTTCATGGTGTAATGGTTAGCACTCTGGACTCTGAATCCAGCGATCCGAGTTCAAATCTCGGTGGAACCTGACTTTTGTTTTCTGTCAGGTAACTTAAGACAAGTTTAAGCACGTTGTATTTTATAGTGCGTTTCACAATGCTTATACTGTACTTATAATTAAACGAAAAATATCAATAATAAAAAGGGCACTTAACCAAGAATGATATTGCCAGTCTGGAAGCTATAATGCAGAAATCACATAACTGTACCTGTACTCATGGCTCCTTTTTGCAAAGCTGAAATGGGTCAGTAATGTAACCTTACATTATTAACACTACTAACACTTGCTGTAAGTGGAAAGATAAAGATGAATCATTCTGTTAAAGAAGTTAATTTAACAACTGCACGCATGTACAAGTTCTCTAAAGGGCAGGAAATTAATTTACTAGCAGAGTCTTTTGTTTATAAGTGACTATGTTTAATTAAATTGATAAGTTTTATATATGAAGTTGTTTGAACAAATATCATTTTGCCTATCATCCAGTTTTCATAGGTTTTAAATATGTATAGCCTACTCTTTAAACCATTTTGTCCTGGGCCCCATGAATTTTAGCACTGACTCTCAGAATACTGGTGTACAACTCACATTAGATCTTGCAATTTCTTGGCATTTTTGTGTGCAGTATTCATCAGATGGTCAGTGAACGGACAGTGGGTCAGCTGCGGGTGTGTGGATAACCATAACCTTGACAAGTAACCTTAGTGCCTTCAGTAAAGTAAAGACTCTAGCATGGCTAAAAAAGAGAGAGCTTGAGGCTTACATTTTGAAATATGGGTAGATAGATGATAAGTGAAGGATAGATGTTTGGGATTGGGATTGGAAAACAAAGTTTTAATAATGCATTGATTTGAACAAAAATGTATCACAGACTGCCAGCCTATATTGCCATTAAAGGGGTCATAGGATGCTACATGCACTTTTACAAGTTGTTTGAACTGAAATGTGTGTTGGCAGTGTGTGTACACACACAACCACCCTATAATGATAAAAATCCACCCAGTGTTTTTTTTTAAATCTGGTTAAATGTTTTCCCCTTTCTCAAATCGAGCCGATCTCAGATGCCTGTCTGTGTGACGTCACACAGACAGGCCCCTCCCACAATAGTTTGATTGACAGTAGCGTTTCAGCACACACTGGACTGGCGTCTTACCTTAGACCCGCCCTGAGTGAGCTGTCATCAGTCCGCCATTGTTTCACAGCAGGAGCAGATGTAGACAAGAATGACTCCTAAACGATTGAGGTGTTCTGTTGTTGGATGTAATAATGAACATAGCAGTCGTCATTTACTCCCGACATCTGAGCCGCTGAACTCGCAGTGGATTACATTGTTTCTGAAGGGAATGCGGCCCCGATCTACATAAATGTGTCTATGTTGCGCGAATCATTCATGATCCAGCCTCATCTACAGAAGAAGTGTTACAGTATAATGTTTTGTAATGAATCTTTGCAAATCGCCTTTCCTAATAATGTGCTAATTAGCAAGTTTCAGATGAATGCGGATAAAGTAAACAGTCTCTCTGAGAGCAGCTCGGAAGAGAGGGGCAGAGAGCTGAGAGCTGTCAGCAGAGCTCATCAACATTTAAAGGAAAATGCTACAAAAACGGCTTGATCTGAAAAGAGCTGTTTTTGACAGGGTTTTTTACACTACCATTGAGAAATTTTAACCAAACTATGTTACAGACTTTTCATTAAGACCCTAAAGAGTCATATCAACTTGTGGAAAATGGGCATCCTATGACCCCTTTAAAATAGTGCCAGCAGAGGCAATATTTTAATTCCTTTGGGAGTGTGGATAACTGTCCTGCAATAATTGTCATATAGCTTCCAAAATATTGAGTCGTTTAGCCACATTGTTGGGTCTATATTTAAACACTTCTTCCTTTCATCTAATATATATTAATGAAAATTGTAATTACTCTGGACTGCGTAAATTTGCAAAATTTTGCCAAATTAGCACTGCTTACAAAAATGTTAATACATTTTTTCAATAGTAGGCAAACTACTTTTATAAAAAATTAAGCACTGGAGAGCATTTTCACTCCAAATTTCTCTAAAACTCTTTCAATCCTTTGTTAAAGAATGACGTACTGAAAAATACTATGAGGATAAAATCGACTGCTATAGTATCGCTATAGCCAATGAGAAATCGAGGGCTAATCTAGAAAGTTATTTTCTAGTAACTTGACACTAAAATAAATTAGATAATAATAAAAAATGGCAATCTGTGTTAAATATTAATGTAAAACATGGACCTTTATTAATGTAAAACATTAATCTTTATTCAAACAATTTACAATTTAGGTGTCATATAGCTGTCATGCATCAGAAATTTTGAGTAGGCCTAAAACATATAATGATTTAATATTCTGTGTATTGTACTAGTGTAATGAATGGGGGAAAAAAATAGATTGACAGTTATATTTGTAGTAGACAATTGTAATTCATATTCCACCGCATGCAATTCTTGCATATATCAAATAAAATGTAGGCTAATTCTTAAATCACTTCTTAACTGTTTCAGGGCCTGACCAATTTGGTGCCCTAGGAAAGATTTTAGCTAGTGCCCCTTGCATCGCAGCCAATTCCACCACTAAGCATTCACATAGAAACTGCATAGCTTTATGACAAATTACTTATGCAATAAATAAGACGGTTGCACAAAAAATAAATAAATAAATAAACTGACATTAACTCAGCTAGCTATTTAATTAGAAAACTTTATCGTCCTAAGGCAGTTACAATAATCAAGTTAATTTATTTATAAAGCAAATTTAAAAACAGCCACAAGACTGACCAAAGTGCTGTACATTAAAATCAAACCATAAACACATAAAACAGAAAGAATAAAACATATGAATAATAATAACATTTAAATCTTAATTTCAGGGATGCACTGATCTTAACTTTTGCTGAATCCAATACAGATTTTTAATGTATTTTATATAAGCAAAATACAAGAAAGAATGAAAATATGAGTGCATGAAGAATATGGTTAGTTGCTTTATTAGCCTATATCTTGATCTAAATTAGACTGTATAATTTCAAAACCTGAAGCAAAAACAGAATGGTCTGATTTTAGCTTTGTGAAATTAGGCTACATAAAACATACCAAAAAGCAGATGGGCTGAAAGAAAATGCAAATTCACTCTCTGTCAGAAGGTGGCGCTTATGGAACAGCAGTGATGCATTGTTTCCTTGATTACCGCTGTAAACACTAGGCTAAATGCATTATACAGAAGCAAGATGCAAGGAAAATACCATCTAAACTTTTTCTTAAGACAGTCAGTTCCCCTCAGAGATACATTCATACTTTGCGCATTGTGAACAGTGAGCTCGCTCTGCCTGCTAATGTATTTTCTCCTCTTTGCGTCTGTTAACGCCATTTACAGACTCTGAAATAAAATAAAAAATCGTCCGGTTCTGATTTATGGCCGATGGTCGCTCGGTGCATCTCTGCTCAAATTCAAATATTAAACTGCTTTTATTTTGTTTTGTTTTATGTATTTTGTTATACTTTTATTTTTAAATAAATGCGCTGCGTGTCATTGGCTACACTCGAACACATAACCCGCCTCACTCTGAAAACTGCAGTGCTTAGGTATTTTTATTTAATTAAATCGCAACCATTGCGATATGATATGGCATTAAGCCATAATGCGATATCGATTATATTTCGATATATAGTGCACCCCTAATTAAAATAATATCATATATATTTATGTGAAGAATTTGGTTCCAAAACGCTCTAAATCCATTTTGATTAATTTGAGTAAAAATGTGTTTTCTTTACCAAGAAAGTGGCCAGATGAAAACCACTATTTTCTGTTTCAAACGTTCACATAGCATCTTTAGTTTATAATAACATTAAAAACTCAAATCTAGATATTGATTTTCAAAGATTTATTATAAAATTTTATAATTTTTTCCCCAAAATGCAATAAATCCATGACACGGTTTTTTCTTCCAAAATGCAATAAATCCATTGAATCAATATAAAAGTTATTTTTTCATATTGAAACGGTTGAAAATACATAACATAGTAAGTTGATCCACATATGACAGCCTCTGAACTTGGTCAGTACTAATCTTATATGCAGGCACTGGACTAAAAATACATTCAATCAGTCATCGCTCCCAAAAAGAAATTAACGGGTAGTCTTGTTAATGCTATAAATTAATTACAACAATAAAATAAAATTTCATCATGAACAACAATATCACATTAAACCACAGAAATTCCAAAATGACATTTCCCTTACATTCAACTTCCAAAAGTGCATTCATCTTTGCCATGTTACATTCATTTAGTTGACTAGTGCTATACGCTGTATTAACAAAAACATTAATGGAATTAATAAAAACACTTACACTGGCAAGCTATGCAATATGGCGTTCATAATCGAATGCGACTCATCTGCGATTATGAACGCGATATAGCAGTGATCTAGGGCTCTGTGTATTAAATGCTGCGCCATCTGAAAGCACGTGATTGAGATTTACTATTAATCACAGAACCGGCTTTACTGACGAGATGCGCATGACAATCACATGCGATTTATAATGCAGCCCGAAGTTTGTTTGTTGATCACAAAGTACAAAATAGATGTGGAAAACTAGGATGCCGGGTGTATTCAAAGCGCCGCCATTACTATACTGTCTAGAGTGCGTGGAATGTATGGGATTACATTTGTGTCAATTAAAATGAATGTAATTTTTCAAGAAACTTAAGAAAATATAAATTGAAACTGAATAAAATGTCTTTGAAACTGAAAAAAAATGTAATGCAGGCAAAATCTTTGACTTCGTTTTTAATACACTGCATGTTTTCTCTTCTTTCATTCGCTGATTTGTACTTACAAATGCGCTTCCGGAGTTTTCATTTATGCTTCTAAAGCTTTCGTTTAAGTTTCTGAAATTTTCGTTCGCCATTCTGACACAAATCTCTCGTGGGGGCGGGGCTAGCAGCAGTGTGTTCCCATTGGCTACTGGGTTTTTGATTGACAGCTTCTTGACCTGGAAGTGAAGGCGTCAATGTTGCCTTGCCAGTGTGGATGTGAGCGTCTCTTAGCAGCTTCCAATTTAATTTTAATGATATAAAGTTAGGAGTTTTGTTTTTGAATTCAATCTGTATTTATCTGTTGCTACTACTCTGTCCACATAAGCTTTTAGGAGCGCGAGGAATCAAACGCGAGAGAAAAAGGTTTAATTATTAAAGTAATGTATATAATACTGGAAATATTGTATAATGTACAATGTTCTTGTAGGATATTTGTTTATTGCTCATGATTCTTTTGCATTGTAGGGTCTAATTAGGTTGTGCCGTTACATTTGAAATACTATCATATATGTGTGATATATTTCATACGTCAAAAAAGTCTCTCTTCAGGGTCATTTTATTACATATTCCACACAAAGAATGTTCTTAATGAAAATTCTCTAATTTACTCACCTTCATGACATTCCAGATGTGTATGACTTGTCTTTCTTGACATAAACACAAAGATTTAAAAAAAAATAATCCATCTCTGAGAATCCACATAACACAAGTGAATTGTAGCCCATGCACATATGACAGTTGATCGGAAGTGATTGTTAATAGTCAAAAGTTTAAATTATTATGTTGTTCTTATCTGTTGTTTCACTTCAAAATATACTGATTCAACCATTAAGGTCAGATGGATTACTGTCACGGTAGCTGTGACAGAATAACTCGTAAAAAATTTACTTTTCAATAACGACCAGATACAATACTGATTTTGGCGGAAACTCAAAAAAAAAAAAAAAGTGGTTTATCGCGTTTTGGAACCAAACTCTTCATTTATATATATGATTCATTAGATTCTTAGCATTTTATATAGATTACTATCCGAAATCGACGATTCACGATTCAAAAATCATGTTTCAAGATCGATGCATATGCATCGTCAGGGTTTGTAATCGATGTATCGATGAAACGAGTGAATCGTTACACCCCTAGTAACTTATAATAACCTTTACTTCTAAAAGCATATAATATAAAGTTACAATAAGTTTAAATTCAAACTTTTATTTCTAAAAAACATTTTTATAATATTTGACAGTAAAATTACATTTTAAAATATAATATACCCACTGTGTATATATATATATATACAGTGTTGGGCATTAACTAGTTACTGTAATAATACTACTTTTTGCAGTAACTAGTAGTGTAACTAATTACTAATAAGATTTCAGTAAAAATATTACAGTTACCACCCATAAAACAACTTAGTTACTTTTGATGTCTCAATCCCGCTGATTTAAAATCCAACAATCAAATAATTCCTAGATTCATTTTCATAATTTTCACAACTCGCACATGCATGTGATGTCCCCAGTGCAGCAGGCAAGCTTGGAATATGGAAAAGCTTACATTCAGCAGATAGAAATATTGCATTATATTGATTTTGTCAGGAAAAAAGATGATCTGAACACTGTTGTGTAAGTTGTGGCTTTACTTTACTCTGGCATTACATCCCACCCACATCCCTCTGATCAGCGTGTGGTACATTATATTACTATAATAAAAAATCCTTTTGGAAAATTACATTTGGTTTCTTACAAACTTATGTGATTTGATAAAATACACAATGAAATATAATCGTATATGGGTAACGGAGAAATTACAATTAGCTTCAAGCTATACATGACAATTAATGAGATTACACTTCTACTTGAATGTCACTATCAATCACTATTGAGTGTTTGTAATAACTTCTGACTGCGATCCAATGTGGAATTTGGTCAAATGATGAGGCAGAAATATGTTGTTAGTAACATTCTAGATTAAGAATTTTATGTGTAAGATACACAAATACAGTACAACTTCTGTCAGGTGTGAAGAAAAAGTAATGTAACAAGAAGTGTAACTAATTACTGTTGCCAGAAAGTAAAGTAACAATATTACTTTTGAAAGCAGTAACTAGTAATGAGTAATATATTACAATCTTTGAGTAACCAGCCCAACACTGTGTAAATATATATAAATATATATATATATATATATAAACTTAACTCATTTGGGTGCCCCTATGGATGGACGGCGCCCCTAGCATTTGCCTATTTCTCCTATGCGACGGGCCGGGCCCTGAACTGTTTTGTGCATATTGCCTAATAAGATAAAATACTCATTATAGTGGGATATTGTAGGTTATTTATTCCACTTTTTGATTTCAGATTTAGATTTCAATTACTTCTTGAATTTAGAAAATTTCCCAATAAAATTCCAACATAAAACAATGTGAATTTGTATTTTCATAACAGACTAAAAGTAATAATTATGTGCTAACATTTTCAGAAATGTAAATACTAACTTAATAGTTAAAGAAAGAAAATAAAGTTCATATTTGGGATCAATTTGAACTTTTGATACTATTTTGATACCATTTGATACTAACATGACCGTAGACACAGTCTACAAAACACACCTATGTTGCGAACAGATATGGCAGACGAGCAAAATTATTTCGACCACATCATCGCTCAATTCTCTAACTCTTGACGGGACTGGATGAGTTGTAGAGCCTTTTTGATCCTTTCTTGCCGAGCCGACTCCCCCTACCTCCTCCTCCGCTTGCAGAATTGTATAAAGAACAAAAATCGGGCTGGGGAGGGGGGTTGATGCGCCGAAGCTGAAATCGAGAGGCAAACCCAGGAAAGAGGTAGCATTTTGTACACGGGACTTTCCCCCCCTTCGTCCCTAAAAAGGAGGGGGAAATGTCATATTTTTAAAAGCGATATTTTTAAAATCGAGGATTACGTATAGGCTTATTTCTTTGTTGATGTATCTGATGTTTTCAACCTTTTGTTCAAATTCGAGTTTGATCCGGTTCTGATACTAAAGGGAGTTTATTGCGTTGCATAAATGTAAACGCATCCGAGTCTAGCGTTTTTTATACACAACATGCTCAGCATCCAATTGTTTTGTCTGTGGCGTGAATGTGTGGTCCCCATCACAGCTGCTTCACTTCATTTGTAAGACCAGCACAGTTTCTGGAGCAGTTTGACCATTTCCACCTGTTTTACCAGTAGCTGATTTGTCAGATGAGAAGGAGCTATATATGTATATATCAATAAAATGTACACATGTGTTAGGAAATCGCATACATTTTTTAAAAACGTTTGAATAGATGCAAATGGTAGGTTTTAGTAAATGATTGCAATACTTAAGTTTTCTTTAGACGTAGTGCATTCTTTTTTTTCTTTTTTTTTAAATGTGTCTTTCCTGGTCACCAGCAAATAACATTTACTTCTGAGTCTAAGTAGCGACTACCAAAAAACTTTACATCCTAATTCAACAACATGGGCGTGAATGTGTGGTCCCCATCACAGCTGCTTCACTTCATTTGTAAGACCAGCACAGTTTCTGGAGCAGTTTGACCATTTCCACCTGTTTTACCAGTAGCTGATTTGTCAGATGAGAAGGAGCTATATATGTATATATCAATA